>NW_026601603.1:0-42664 GCF_029448725.1 Salvelinus fontinalis
CTTCACCGAAAATGAAAATCAGATCATTTAATTTTAACTGTACCAACTGTACAAAGTACAAAATGTACAAAATGCAAAGGTAAATACATGGGGCATGTGTGATTATATAAAACAAAGGGAAATACATGGGACGTGTGATTATATAAAACAAACACAGTATAATTATGCACTTAAACAATTTCTTTCCAATTATTTTGACAGTGTTTCTCAAACTGCGTGAACAGAAATGGAAAAGTTCCCACCTTAGTTGGAGGGAATTATAGACCTCTTTTGCTATTATAACCAGTCCTCTGTTACAGATTACTAATCTTACTGATGTTGTAGCTTCACAACAATCAGACAAAAAGTGGATCAATATACTCATTCAAATTAGAACTAATATTGCAGAAAAGAGCACTCTGCCTGCTTTATAGCATGATCATGCAATACTGAATTGTCTACAACTGGCATAACAAGTGTTGGTGTCCAAAGGGATATTTTGCTGACAGCTTTTGTTTAGTTGAGGCTTCAATGGCTCTTTAAAATGAGAAATTCTATCTACAGTTTCTTGAAACCTTTTACCTGAAACAGAATGGTGGATAATGGAATAATGGGCTCTTCAATAGACCACCACAGTCAAAGCATTTGACAAACATAAAATCAATTTCAATCAAAGTCAGTGTTGTGCCACTTGCTATGGACAGGACATGACAGATACTTAGAAGATTATGCATTGAAGTGTCATAGTGTCACAGTGTAATGTCACAAATTGTAATTAGATCAATAATTGTATTGACTCTGAATCAACTGTAACGGCTGTCTTCGGGTGAAAGAGAGGAGGACCAAAATGCAGCGTGATGATAATCCATATTTTAATAGGCTACTTAAACAACGAACAAAAACAACAACCTGGCAGAAAGAACCGAAGACGCTACAGTCCCGAACTAGTGAACACACGAACAGGAACAATCACCCACAAAACACACTACAAAACAGGCTACCTAAATATGGTTCCCAATCAGAGACAATGACTAACACCTGCCTCTGATTGAGAACCATATCAGGCCAAACAAGAAACCCCACATAGAAACAGACAACATAGATCATACCCACCCAACTCACGTCCTGACCAACTAAATAAAGACTAAACAAAGGAAAATAAGGTCAGAAACGTGTCATCAACATTGAAAGTCCCACCTAAGAAGGTAAACAATATTCCTGTGAGATAAAAAGTATGCAGTAGAACAGGTAGGATCAACTTAATAGGGACCCCATTGCCCAAAGGCCATAATACTAGGACTGTTTATTAGTTTTACCCAGCTCCAGGCACTGTATATTTGCTGCCAAGTCATCAAAAAAAGGAACTCTGAGCTCATATGTCATATATGTGACATAATTAGACCAGGGACAGTAAAATACCCATGAAATAATATAATGGTCAAATAAATAACTAATGTATTTTTTTATTAAACATACAGTAGTGTTGTTGGGGAACTTCTCTTTACTAGCCCATATAGCCAATAAAACAGTAACTTATTTTGCTCAACTGTGTGCTCCACCCTGGATAGTTAATTATGATTCATTTCTCCCACTCTATTCAACATGTTTTAATATTACACTTACTTTTACATAAAGGTTCCTGTATCAACCTACCTCAATCTAACCTGTAGTTACACTTAACATTAAGCTGTCACCCATAAATCATCACCGTTTGTTTGAGTTATTCAGAGTGCTCATCAACTTGCTCTGTATGATATTACTTCTGTATGCTGAATTGAGTTTACTCTCAACCTCAATCTATTTGCCAAGAGCTTATGTAATAATGGTTCCATAAAAAAAACAAGTATAGCTATGATGATAGAAAAGCCAAATATGTAACACAGAGCTGCTAAAATCATCAAACATTGTTGAAGCCTTTGGGTAAGGTTGAACCGCACACAGCCTCTGGCAAGACCTAGGTGGGGATGGGTGGGGAAGGATGGATAGGCTATTCAGTGAAGGCTTTGTTAGGAAAGAAACCACCTGGGGTGTAGACACAAGGGCATATGCCATAGCCTAGGCGGTGTGAAAGACATTTAAAGGTTGGGCCAATTATCAGTCATAAATCAGTCAATAGCATTTTGGAAGAGTGCCCTAGGTACGGTAGTGAGGTTTGAGCTCTGTCTGAATTCCAGACTGACCACAATGAATATTCCATTGTCCAATGTAAAGATGGGTCAGATACAAAAAGTACTAACCAACAAACCTGCGACAGATTCTTCCCTTTAGCAGGTGAATGTAGACATGATCATATACAGATATGATCATTTCACACATAGGTTGGCTCTGTCAGCAATGGATCATACATTTCTGTTAGGCAAGTTAGATGATTGACTTAATAAGAAAAGGCAATTCTTCAACAAATGTTAATCAACTGACAGTACAATATTTAATGTCATGTGTTACATTCATAGCAGGAAAACCAAGCAGGATTTGGCTTGGTTTGAACACAGAACTGCTTAAATGAAGGAAACATCAACATAAAGTGTCCTAATAGGGTGTTGGACCACCATGAGCTGCCAGAACCGCTTCAATGCACCTTGGCATAGATTCTATAAGTGTCTGGAACTTTATTGGAGTGATGCAACACCATTCTTCCATGACAAATTCCATAATTTGGTGTTTTGTTGATGGTGGTGGAAAATGCTGTCTGAGGCTACACTCTAGAATCTCCCACAAGTGCTCAATTGGGTTGAGATCTGTTGACTGACACACACACATACACACATGACCTTAAGCATGGTGGAATGTTAATTGCTTAATTAACTCAGGAACCACACTTTTTTGGAAGCACCTGCTTTCATTATACTTTGTGTCCCTCATTTACTCAAGTGTTTCCCTTATTTTGGCAGTTACCTGTACAATGGTGATAAAATTAATTAGTGTCAATGTAAAATGAAATATAGAAAGGTATTGTCACACCTACTCCCCCTCTCCCGCTCCGGTGCTCGACGTCGCCGGTTTACTAACCACCGGTCCTGGCAACCCATCATTATGCACACCTGGACTTCATCACTGCCTTGATTACTTCCCCTTTATCTACTACTCTATAGCCTCACTCATCATTCAGTATTGGTTTTGTTTTCTTGTCCAGGCGCTGCTCTTGTTTTACATCATAGCATGGTCATTATTATTAATGAACCTTTCAGTGACACCCATCCCGGATCCGGGAGCATCCTCATCAAAAAAGCTGACTAGCGTAGCCTAGCCTAACGGGACAGGGATATCATATAATATAATTTCATGAAATCACAAGTCCAATACACCAAATGAAAGATAAACATCTTGTAAATCCAGCCATCATTTCCGATTTTTAAAATGTTTTACAGCGAAAACACAATATGTATTTATATTAGCTAACCGCAATAGCCAAACACACAACGGCATGTTTTCACCATGTTTCCACCGCATAGGTAGCTTTCACAAAACCCACAAATAGAGATACAATTAATCACTAACCTTGAACAACTTCATCAGATGACAGTCTTATAACATCATGTTATACAATACATTTATGTTTTGTTCGAAAATGTGCATATTTAGAGCTGCAAATCGTGGTTATACATTGTGAATACGTAGGAACAATTCACCAAAATCTCCGGAGATATTTTGGACAGTCACCTAATTTAACCAAAGAACTCATCATAAACTTTACATAAAAATACTTGTTGTATGGCAAATGAAAGATACACTGGTTCTTAATGCAACCGCTGTGTTAGATTTAAAAAAATAACTTTACAACAACATACAGCATGCATTATTGTGAGACAGCGCTCACCTATTCTCCGCCGTGTTGGAGCCAACGTATTACACAGAAATACGAAATAACATCATAAATATTCTCTTACTTTTGCTGATCTTCAATCAGAATGTTGTGCAAGGAGTCCTAGGTCCAGATTAAATCGTTGTTTGGTTTAAGAATGTCCATTTCTTCTGTCGAATTAGCAACTTTGGCTAGCCATGTGGAGGGCACATGTCCAAAAACGGTTAGCGCATGGAACAAAAAATTCCAAAAGTCCCAATAAACTTTGAATAAACTGGTCAAACTGGGTTGAAAAATCCTACTTTATGATGTTTTTCTCATATGTATCAAATAAAATCAGAGCCGGAGCAATTCGTAGTGTATACGAACGCTTTTCAGAAGACAATGTGAGGTTCCCCGGCGCGCAGATGAAAACTGACAAAAGAGCAGACCTGTCACTCCAAAAGCTCTTATTCGGCCTCACATCAAACTAGACACCTCATTCAACCTTTTACTACCTGTTGACATCTAGAGGAAGGCGTATGAAGTGCATACAGATCCATAAATAAAAGCCAGTTGAATAAGCAGGCCCTGACACAGAGCCTCATTTTCAGAATTTTCACTTCCTGTATGGAAGTTTGCTGCCAAATGAGTTCTGTTTTACTCACAGATATAATTCAAACAGTTTTATAAACTTCAGAGTGTTTTCTATCCAAAAGTAATAATAATATGCATATTGTATGATCTAGAACAGAGTACGAGGCCGTTTAATTTGGGCACGATTTTTCCCAAAGTGAAAACAGCGCCCCCCTATTCACAAGAAGTTTTAAACTCACCAATTGCACCTGCTTCCTGACTCTCTGCATCTCCGTTACAGAATACTGCCTCAGCAAATGGAAGCAGCAGGTATTCAAGACCTCTCCCAGATGGTCGGTAAACAGGGACACCTACTTCGCCAACACCATGACCAGATGGCGCCACTGGGAATGGCTATGGATGAGGTCCTCTGTGTTCTTCAACGCCTTGACATTACCCAAGGGGTGTCATCTCCAACTAGCGGAGGATTCTCTACCATGAGTCGACCCAGCAAGCTACTACGCCAGCCTATCCATCAGTCCGCCCAGGTCAGCGATGGCCGATTGTCCCTCCCGGACAAATATGACGGGACTCCATCTAAATCCTGTGGCTTTCTGTAGTATCCTTAAAGGCTTCTTAGAATTACGACTCATGAGACTTACATACGGTATAGTATTTAATTGTAACTTAGATTTCCATCTTTTTATGCACCTGGCTTAAACTACCCGAAGCTTCATAGTTAAATAGGCAGACATAGGAAATAGCTACGGATAGCGGGAAGCAAACCCCCGTCTTGAGTCAATACTGCCATCTATTGGTAAACATAAATATACCAGGTTACTACATTTCCCCCCTTTAAAGCTAATAACCCAATTTAATTCCTTTCTGAGCTATGCTATATTCTTATTTACATTTTTTCAAAAATGATCTCCTTTAGGATCTGAAACAGTCTGGCGGACGTCTCTCTCTATTAGAGCGTCTCAGAGGTGGTGTAGCTGGTGCCACCAGATCTTCACCCCTTGATGGTGAAACAAAGTCCTTTTGTGGAGACTTCACAGGAGGAGGTCGTCCAGGACTGGTGGTCTCAGGAAGTTGAGCATTGTTGGTCTCAGGTGGTTTGTCCAACTGCAACTCTGGGGAACGTTCCAATGTCCTGTCCTGCTCGTTTAAGAATTGATCCAGATCTCCGGATGGAACTGGAATTCGAGCTCGGATCTGATCCACGTGTCTCCTTAGTCTTTGTCCACTTCCGATAATCACAGTATAAGATACTGGTCCTGAGCAATCCTCAATGGTAGCTGGAATCCATTTAGGACCAAACCCATAGTTTCTTGTATAGACATCATCTCCAGGTGAGAAACTTCTGAGTTTGGCTCTGGTGTCATGATTACATTTTTGATTCCATTGCTTTTGTTGTATTTTCATTTTCAGGTCTGGTCTGATGAGATCCAAGGTTGACCTTAACCTCCTTGACATCAACATTTCTGCAGGTGACAACCCAGTCGTAGCTTGAGGAGTAATCCTGTAGCTAAACAAGAATCTTGACACCTTTGTTTCAATGCTGGGCCCTTGCATCTTCCTCATCCCCTCCTTCAAGGTCTGAACTGCACGTTCTGCTAATCCGTTTGAAGATGGGTGAAAAGGGGCCGACGTTACATGCTGAATACCATTTTGTTTCATGAAACTTGTGAATTCAGTGCTTGTAAAACAAGTAGCATTGTCACTAACCAACATTTGAGGCAATCCCATAACACTGAAGCTTTGTCTCAACTTCTCAATCGTAGCGTACGATGTTGACGTATTCCAGTGCTCCCTCTATATCGGCCATCAGACGGGAGCCCCCATCACCGAGAGGTCCAAGGTTGCCACGGTTATTTCCCTGTTGACCGGACGGGCGTTGGAGTGGGCTACAACCATCTGGGAGAAGATGAGCTGGGTTCCTATGAGAGGTTCATGGCTCTGTTCAGGGGTGTCTTCGATCATCCACCAGAGGGCAGAGAGGGTGGTGACCTCCTACTCCAACTACAGCAGGATGGCCAGATCGCTGCGGAGTACCCCCTCACTTTCCGGACAGCGGAAACATCCAGAGGATGGAATGAGCCGGCGCTCCACACCCTATTCAGAAGAGGACTGCGCAAAGAGATCCAGACAGAGTTGGCCTGCCAAGACGACACCCTCTCCTTGGATGCATTCATCACGATGGCCAGCCGTCTGGATAACCTCCTTTGGGAGCGTTGTTACGCACGCCTCTGAGAAGAGGGAACGCAACTCCCTGCTATAACTCAACTCTCTGAAGTGCAAGAGGTATGGACTGTAGGTGCGAGCAAGGATGACACAAAAGCAGATTTTACCGTTTACTTGGATTTATTTTCTTACACGGTAATATGGGGAAAAGGGGCTGGACGGAACCAAAGCAAAGAAAGTAAATATCAAAGTTCCCCCTCTCCTATCTAACCTGCCTACCCACTTAACTTACCTAACTTAGCACCGTCTGGTGCCCTAACCAAAATACAGGGGGTGGTCCGCCCAGGTCTTACCTAGTGTGCCTAGACAGTAAATATACTACGGGTATATGTATGCCCGCGGGCCTCTTGCCTAAGCACTCCCAAAGTGCCTTCTCCTTCCCCCCTGGGAACAAATGAAACAGAGTAATTATTAATGATTTCACAAACACTCAAACACAGGACATAGAAAAACTGCTACCAACAACAGTACATACCACACTTTCTGATACACAACCCACACTATATCACAATCTAATTTTTCTCTCTCAATCTCCAAATCTCTACTCCAAATCTCATCTCCTCTCTCTCCTCTCAATCTTTTCTCTCTTGGACAGAACACTGGCTTTTATCTTCAGGTGGCAATGGTGATTAGAGTCAGCTGCTTCTTGACGAGGGGGCGGGGTCAGCTCCAATCACCAATTAGCCTGGGGTTGACCAATCAGCTGGTTGGGGAGTACTTCAGGAAGCCATCTCCTGAAACACACACTCAAATACAAAACAGAACACAGAAACTGGGGAACGTAACACGCCCACCACAAAAATTGCAAACGTACAGTTTGTAATAACAAAAACCAACGCTTCCCCAGTTAGTAAACCCGTGATAGAGCGTCAGCAACCACATTCGCTGAGCCCTTCCTATAGGCTATCTGTACATTATATCCTTGTACAATCAGAGCCCACCGCATAAGGCGGCGGTTCTGATTGTACATTTGCTTTAAGAACACTAAAGGATTATGGTCCTTAGTTTGATCGTTATCCAAATGTTCCATTTGAGAGGGTAACTTCTTCAGCATCCGTACCGGGTTAATACAAAGAAAAGGGAGGTAATGAAAAGTGAGGTAGCTTATTTATTACAGAATGACATGGCAAAACCCAGTAACAGCTCCTGGAGTTCCCCATGTATTCTTGTTCCTAAGCCTGACGGTACGTCCCGCTTATGCACAGACTATCGTCGAGTAAATGCAGTTACAAAGTCTGATTCTTTTCCTCTACCTCGATTAGATGACTGCATTGATAGAATTGGCTCTGCTGCTTACGTTAGTAAGTTAGATTTGTTAAAAGGTTATTGGCAGGTGCCTCTGACCTCTAGAGCTTCTGACATATCGGCTTTTGTTACGCCTGATAACTTTGTACAATACACTGTGATGCCCTTTGGCATGTGTAATGCACCTGCTACTTTTCAGCGTCTAGTTAACATTGTGTTTGCAGATGTGCCAAATTGTACTGCATACCTTGATGATGTGGTGATCCATTCGTCTACTTGGTCTGATCATCTCTCCACTTTGAAAAGTGTGTTTCAGCGGTTGGAGAATGCTTCTTTAACCCTCAATTTGGCCAAGTGTGAGTTTGGGAAGGCTACGGTGACTTACTTAGGGAAACAAGTGGGACGAGGTCAAGTGCGCCCAGTAACTGGCAAGGTGGAGGCAATTGTTGCTTTTCCTGCTCCCACGACTCGACGCCAGTTGCGCAGATTCCTAGGGATGGTAGGGTACTATCGTACATTCTGTAAGAATTTCTCGACGGTAGTAGCTCCCCTTTCATCTCTGCTTAGTCCCAAGGTACCATTTAGGTGGTCCAAGGACTGTAACCATGCGTTTGAGTCCGCTAAAGCGCTACTTTGTAGTGCCCCAGTGCTTGCCGCCCCCAACTTTGACAAACCTTTTAAGTTGGAGGTTGACGCTAGTATAGTGGGGGGGGAACTTCTTCAGCATCTCTGAATTACATAGGCGTTCACACTGCTGTAACGTATGGCGTAACTCCAACCCATCCTCCTTATCCTCCTCTAGGTCCCAGCCAGGCTTCAGCACCACCGCAGCCACACTGGAGACGGCGGGCTGGACCGGCTTACTTAAGGAGCTGTCTGGAGAGTCACGTACATAATATTCTTTTAGCATGTTAACATGACACACACGGGAAGAACGCCTTCGATCTGGAGTCTTTATCACATAATTGGTGTCACTGAGTTTCTTTTCCACCAGATATGGTCCAGAAAAACGTGCTGACAGTGATGAGCCAGGAATTGGCAACAAAACTAAAACTTGATCCCCTGGTGCAAAAGAACGGCCAACAGCCTTTTTGTCATAATGCACCTTCATGCGTTTTTGCGAAGAGGAAAGAGACTTTTGGGCTAACGCACATGCGGCGTGCAGTCTCTCCCGCATTTTACTGACATAATCCAACACATTTTTAGGGGCGCTACTGGGTGTAGGAGATAAGATATGCTCCTTCAAAACTTTCAGCGGACCCCTTGGGGTATGTCCAAACACAAGGTCAGCAGGGCTAAACCCTAAGGACTCTTGTATCGTTTCCCTAATAGCAAATAGGACAAAGGGCACCCCCTCATCCCAATCGGTACTGGTATCCATACAATACTTGCGTAGCATTGCCTTCAGCGTCTGATGCCAGCGTTCGAGAGCCCCTTGACTCTCTGGATGATACGGACTTGAGACCTGATGGGAAATACACAATGTCTTTAACACATTTGAAAACATTTTGGACATGAAGTTGGATCCCTGATCAGTTTGGATTACTTTAGGGAGTCCAAACGTAGAGAAGAACTTCACCAGTGCCTTCACCACAGTCTTAGCCGTAATAGTACGGAGAGGAATAGCCTCTGGGTATCGAGTAGCACTGCACATTATTGTTAGTAGGAACTGGTTACCTGACCTGCTTTTCGGCAATGGACCTACACAATCAACAATCACTCTTTCAAACGGTTCCCCCACCACAGGAATCGGGTAGAGCGGTGCTCTAGGAACTGTTTGATTCGCTTTCCCAGTGACTTGACATACGTGACATGTTTTACAAAATTGGACCACGTCAGACTTCAAACCTGGCCAAAAAAAATGACGAAGGACCCGGTTATAAGTCTTTGTGATCCCCAAATGTCCAGACCACGCCTGGTCATGGGCGAGTGACAGCACCTGCTGTCGGAACGGTGTAGGAACAACCACTTGACACACTTCACTCCAGTCATTAACGGTGTCATGAGCTGCCCATTTACGCATCAAAACTCCTGCTTCCATAAAGTAGGCAGTCTCTCTAGTTTTAGCTTCTTCAATGGAAATTACCGAAGCAAAACACTTACGAAGACTGGTGTCTCCTTTTTGACATTCAATCACCTTCTCAGGGGTGACAGACAAAAGAATGTCATGTAATTGGGGTGCGATTTCGCAGTCCCCTTCCTTAGTTTTTACAGGAGTAAAAACTGTCGGACTTGCAGAAGGAATACTCGGTGCATTGTCTTCTACTTCAACATTCTCAAAAATGGAACTAGCCAAATCCACCACATCTCCAAGCTTGCGAGATTGTGCCCTCGTTAAGACACAAGCAGGAAAAACATGTGGAAATGCTTGAACCAATTTCTCATCTGCAATTTTGCTTTCTGGGTTGTCTACTACCTCTAACACAGGAGTAACGTTACCACCAGCAATATCATTCCCTAATAGCAATGTGACTCCTTTTACTGGCAGTGTAGACACTACACCAACACGGAAACGTCCTGATACCAAGTCTGACACTAAGTGGACCCAGTGTAATGGTACAGGTACTGTTTTTGTCTCTATCCCCTGTAATATAACATGCGAGCCACAATACGTTTCAGGAGACCAGGGTAAAGCATCAGTAATAATTACTGACTGCGCCGCCCCGGTGTCTCGTAAGATTTTAATTGGCTTTTGATCAGCTTGTTCTCCAGTTAAGGAAACACAACCGGCAGAAATAAACGGAGCATAAACAGGATCCGGTTTCTCAAATGCTGAATCAATACCTCGGACCAACGGACGAGCCAAAGACTTGACTAAACCCAAACTTTTCCTTTTTGGGGATGGTGACTGGGACTGTTTAGGTTTATTTTTCAAAACTGGGCAGTCCGCAATCACATGACCCTTTTGGTGACAGTAAAAACATTCTCGGATCTCATGAAAAGGCTTGTCAGAGGAAAAGCGACCTGAATGAGGCACTGATGACGTAATCAGTCTACCTTCAAAACGAGGTGCACCAAAGACAGTCTTGTGTGTCAAAGCGTACTCATCTGCCAACACTGCTGCCTGGGCCAATGTCACCACTTTCTGTTCATTTAAATGAACTACAATTCTTTCAGGGAGGTTGCTTTTAAAATCCTCCAACAGCATCAACTCCCGAATATCAGCAAAGGTGTTAGCTTTGCTGGCTGAACACCATCGATTAAACAGAGACTCTTTGTCCCTAGCAAACTCAACAAAAGTACGGTGAGAGGGTTTCTTGTGGTTCCTGAAGCGCTGTCTATAGGCTTCAGGCACCAACTCATAAGCCCGCAACACGGTAGTTTTAACTGTTTCGTAATGTAAACTGTCTTCCAGGGAGAGAGCAGCTACTACTTCCTGGGCTTTCCCAGACAATTTACATTGTAACAGGAGAGGCCAAACCTCAAGTGGCCAATGGAGCGCAGCGGCCACACGCTCAAACGCAGAGAAATAGGAATCAACTTCCGACTCTCGGAATGGTGGGACTAAAGCTATATTTTTACTTACATCAAAGTGGGCTTGATGATGAGCAGCTTTTGGAGTCGTACCGGAGCCAGCATCTAGCTCTAGCTGTCGGATCCTCACCTCCTTGTCGGCTTCTATTTTCCTAATTTCAAGGTCAAAATGCATTTGTCTCTCTTTATCTTTTTGCTCCATTTCTAACGGAGCCAGCCTCACCTTCAGCCTAGCGGTCCCGTCTGAACGACCTGAAGCAGAAGATAAAGGATCGAATCGAGGCAATGTAAAGGGGGTACGAGCAACCCCTTCCTCCGCCCTGTCCTCCGACTTGGCATCAGAATGTCTACCCGTCTCCTCTCCTTGTAATGAGAGAATTCTTTCTCACTAAACCCTCCCTGACTAGCACCAAAAGCTCAGCCTTTAGGGCTTTCTCAGGGATAACAAATCCATAATGGACAGCTATAGCTATAAGGTCTACTTTTCGAAACCTCACCAAACAATCAATAGAGGGCGCTTCAATGAACTTGGAGATGGCTGAGGCAGCCATCTTGTACACAACAATCTACTGAAAACACAAACTAAACAAGTCATCCAAACTCACAACCTACCATCACACCTCAATCACTAACCACAGAGAGCTCAGTGCAGCAGGGTCCGGTGGGTTTAATGGAATCCCGGATGAGCCCCCATTATGTTACGCACGCCTCTGAGAAGAGGGAACGCAACTCCCTGCTATAACTCAACTCTCTGAAGTGCAAGAGGTATGGACTGTAGGTGCGAGCAAGGATGTCACAAAAGCAGATTTTACCGTTTACTTGGATTTATTTTCTTACACGGTAATATGGGGAAAAGGGGCTGGACGGAACCAAAGCAAAGAAAGTAAATATCAAAGTTCCCCCTCTCCTATCTAACCTGCCTACCCACTTAACCCATTAAGTGGGTAGGCAGGTTAGATAGGAGAGGGGGAACTTTGATATTTACTTTCTTTGCTTTGGTTCCGTCCAGCCCCTTTTCCCCATATTACCGTGTAAGAAAATAAATCCAAGTAAACGGTAAAATCTGCTTTTGTGTCATCCTTACTCGCACCTACAGTCCATACCTCTTGCACTTCAGAGAGTTGAGTTGTAGCAGGGAGTTGCGTTCCCTCTTCTCAGAGGCGTGCGTAACAAGCGTCGAAAGCTCCATTGCCTCTCTCCTTCCTCCATTGACCATTCTGAGTCAGAGCCTGAACCAATGGAGGTAGGGGCATACGCCTCCCCGCGGCTGAGTGACACCATCGGAGACAGCTTTGGGTCTGTCCCTATTACGGTCAGGAGGGGCACTAGCTTCAACAGTGTCCGGTATGTTCCAACCCGGGGTTCACGAGAGCAGAGGGACAGCACCGTGATCATCTGTCTACTGGGTTAGGAGTGAGTATTCCATCACTTTCTGCCAAACCCTTTCTAGTATTGATTTCACTGGCTGCCTGTCCCTCGTGTGCTGTTTCTACAGCTCTAGTGGACTCTTGCATCCTCCCTGAACATCACATCATATCTGCTTTCCTCTCCTTTTCTGGTTCAAGTGCTGGATCGTGGACCACTGGGATCCGGGACTATCACACACATCACATCACAGCACCACTCACCCTCACCGATGACCTGCTTTCCCTTCCCCTGTGGTTCCACGTCGGTAGAGAGTCCTGTGGTTGCCCTTCAGCCCAACATCCCAGAGGTATACCAAGACCTTCGGGAGGTTTTCTCCAAGACCTGTGCCATCTGTCTCCCTCCTCATTGCCCCTGGGACTGTGCCATTGATCTGTATGCAAGCTCTGCGCCTCCGTGCAGCCGCATCTACCCTCTGTCGGTGGCTGAAACCAAAGCTATGGAGGCGTATATCCATGAGGCTCCAACAGAGTTTCATTCGCAGTCCTTCTTTTTCATGGCCAAGAAGGATGGTGGGTTATGCCCATGCATTGATTACAGAGGTCTGAATTCCATCACCACAAAGTACCGCTACCCTCTCCCGTTGGTGCTCGCCACGATCAAACAACTCTTTACCAAATTGGACCTGCTGAGTGCCTACAATCAGTGATCCAGGCATTCGTCAACGAGGTGTTCTGAGACATGCTCAGATGCCAGGTGGTCGTGTATATCGATGACATCCTGGTCTACTCGGCTAACTTGGAGGATCACATCGCTCAAGTCCAAGTAGTCCTGGAACGCCTCCTGGCCAACCACCTGTATGTCAAAGCGAAGTACCAATTCCATCAGGAGTCTCCTTTTTGGATTACCAGATCGGCCTGCAAGGAGTGGTGGATGGTAAGAAGGTCGATGCTGTCAGGTCATGGCCAGTCCTAACCACCATAAAGGGGTTACAACGGATTTTGGGGTATGCCAACTTTACTGCTGTTTCATTAAGAACTTTAGCTCTATCGCCTCTCCTCAAGGGTGGTCCCCGTAAGTTGGGGTGGAGTAATGCAGCCAACGAAACCTTCCACCTACTGAAGGGACGTTTCACCTCCGCCCGTTGCTCAGATCATACACTGCCCTTCGTGGTAGAGGTGGACACTTCAGAAATGGATGTGGGGGCTGTCCTGTCCCAATGACAAGGTCATCACAGAAATTGTATCCATGTGCATATTACTCAAAGAAAATGTCTCTTGCAAAGAGGAACTATGATGTTGGAGATCGGGACCACCTGGAGGTGAAGTTGGCATTAGAGGAGGGGATACACTGGCTGGAGGGCGCCAAGGATTTCTCATCCTTACTGACCATCGGCACCTGGAATACATACGGACAGCGAGGCGGCTGAACCCGCAACAAGCAAGGTGGGCGCTTTTTTTCACTAGAGTCGACTTCACTCTGACGTATTTCCCAGCTTCAAAGAACATCAAAGCCAATGCCTTCTCCCTTCTCTACGATTCGGGAGAGGTTCCTGTCCTGAGTGCACCCATAATTCCGCCCTCTTGAGTCGTAGGCCCCGTGCTCTGGGACATAGATGTAGACATTCGCCAGGCCATGGAAGTGGAATCTGCACCTGCTACCTATCTTCCTGAGCGAACCTATGTTCCCACAGGGATAATGGATCAGCTGTGGGCCTGGGCGCACACAGCTGTCGTCGCTGGACATCCAGGTACCACCCGCACTATTCAATCTCTGGAAAGTACTGGTGGCACACCTTGGCGCAGAACATCACTCGCTATGTCAACTCCTGTTCCGTATGTGCCCAAACTAAATCTCCCAGTCACACCCTGATCGGTTTTACCTGTCCTTGTGATTGTCTCCACCCCCTCCAGGTGTCGCTTATTTTCCCCAGTGTATTTATCTCTGTGTTTCCGGTCTCTCTGTGCAAGTTTGTCTTGTATGTTTCCAAGTCAACCAGCGTTTTTCCCGTTTTCCTGCTTTTTGCATTCTCCTTTTTCTAGTCTCCCAGTTTTGACCCTTGCCTGTTTCTGGACTTTGTACCCGCCTACCTGACCATTCTCCTTACCTTGACCACGAGCCTGTCTGCCACTCTGTACCTCCTGGACTCTGATCTGGTTTTGACCTTTTTGCCTGTCCACGACCATTCTCTTGCCTACCCCTTTGGATTAATAAACATTGTAAGACTCCAACCATCTGCCTCCTGTGTCTGCATTTTGGTCTCGCCTTGTGCCTTGATACTTCCTGGCACGCTCCAGCAGGGAACTCCTTCCCCTTCCTGTGCCTCAGTGTACCTGGTCTCATCTATTGATTTGTCACTGATCTCCCCTCTGATGGTTTCACCACGATTTTGGTGGTTGTGGACAGATTCTCTAAATCCTGCAGTTTTATCACTCTTTCTGGTCTCCCTGCCACTCTCCGGGTTGCTGCGGGACTGTTCCAGCAGGTCTTTGATAAGAGAATTGTGTTCTCAAGGTATATAACCCAATTTAATTATATTACTCAGTCTGCAAACCAGAAACAGACGGAGGCCCAGCTAAAATAGTCAAAAAGGTTTATTCACGGGAACGTTCCAAAGTCAAGAATACAAAACAATTCATTTTATACTGACTTCTCACGCCCACACATTCACACAACCAAACGCACACACATACACACAACCATACACACACACATAACCATACGCACACGCATGTCCTGCTACCCAGCCGACAGAGATTAGTGACCTTGTCCTTGAGACGTACTCCCCGTTCTCTCCCAAATCTCTAGTCAGGTCGGCACCAAGCTTAGACAGTCTGCGTTTAAAATACCATAAAGACATATTGTCTTTACCCTAATTCTGACTAGGAATACACATTTATTGATTATGATTTTATACATTCTAATCAATTCCATACAATTATATGTTTCAGAATATTCAGCGGAATATTCGAATCATTCAATTAACAGATAATTTTCACCTATCAGTCTTCCAGCAATAAAATTCCGGAGGACATCGTCTCCGACCGTGGCCCCAAATTCACTTCACGGGTATGGAAAGCCTTCATGGAGAAGCTGGGGTCATGGTCAGCCTCACTTCTGGGTACTGGCCTCCGTCTAACGGGCAGGTGGAGAGGATGAACCAGGAGCTGGGGAGGTTCCTGAGGAGTCACTGCCAGGACCGGCAGGGGGAGTGGGCCCAATTCCTTTCCTGGGCGGAGTACGCCCACAATCCATTGCTTCACCAATCCAACGGGCTGACTGCCTTCCAGTGTGTTCTGGGATACCAGCCACCCCTGGCTCCATGGACCCTGAGCCTGATCAAAGCTCCTGGGGTGAACTAAGGAGGTTTTGAACGATGCCCAGGTGAGGCTCCAGCAGGCCCTCCACAGCCAAAAGGAGCAGGCTGATCGCCACCGCAGTGAGGCTCCCGTGTTCGCGTCTGGATCTCCACCAGGAACCTCCCACTCTGCCTGCCCCTGTATGAAGCTGAGCCCCCAGTTTGTGGGGCTGTTCAAGGTTCTCCGGAGGGTCAACAAGGTAACATATAGATTACAGCCCCCCACTAACTACCGGCTGTCACCCTTTTCATGTTTCCTCCCTCAGGCTGGTGGTTCCTGGTCCCCTGGCTGATGCCGTCCCCCACAACATCCCTCCACCTCCCCTGGACATCGAGGGGAGCCCTGCCTATGTCATCAGATCCCTCGTGGTCTCCCAACGTCATGGGGGCCGACTCCAGTACCTGGTGGACTGGGAGGAGTACGGTCCAGAGGAGCGGTGTTGGGTCCCGGTGGACGATATTCTATATTGCTGAGATTTCCCCCTTCGCCCACTGGCCTGCCCCTCGCCCTCGGGGACGTCCCCCTGACCGGCATCCCCCTGGGGCTGGAGCCGCGCGGCAGGGCTTTCTGTCTACTCCCACACCTGGACTTTATCACTACCTTGATTATTTCCCCTTTATCTAGCACTCTGTAGCCTCACTCATCAGGCAGTATTGGTTCTGTTTTCTTGTCCAGACACTTCTTTTGTTTTGTATCTCTTTATGTTCGTTATTAAACTCACCAACTGCACCTGCTTCCAGACTCCCTGCATCTCCGTTACAGGCATGCAGGTGTAGCAAACTTCTTTAATGGGTTTTTAGTAAAATGTCTACTTTTTGGTCATTTAGTAATAGAAAATGGAGCATATTTCCATTATGTTGAGACATTACATTATTTTAATGTATGCTTAAAGTGAGGGTTTGAAGGTGTGTCTAAACTTAACAATAACCATAAACCTTAAAATGGCAACCACCAATTGAACAGGGATGGTTTGGTTTGACAAAACAAATTATGTTTGGAAAATGTAAATTTGGAAAATGTAGATAGTACCTATGCTGTTGCAAATTTAACTTATGCTACTAAAGCTATTTGCTACATACCAACTAGTCATTCCTGTTGAATTTAAACATTTTGAAACCAAAAAGAATAGGTTGATAGACTTATATGAAAGCTGGAATGATTAACATAGTTGTGAAGAAATGCACATCAGTGTGTCAAAATTATTTTGAAAACAATGGCTCTTCTTTTTTTAATCAGGATGCAGTTCCTGGATCAGCTTGGTGAGTCACACTAGTCCATGAATACTAACTATGAATACAAATAGTATAATCACTCCTTTGAGCAACAGCAGAGAGACAAATGTTTGCATTTGGACAATGTGTGCTCAAGTTACTGAGCCAAAAAAGTGGGTTAATGTATTATTCATTCGTTATATATTGCCCGAGTTTGGGATGGCCATGAAGATACACATTTTTGTTCTATCAAACCTCACTACTTATTATGAATGTATCTGTAATTATACATTAAAATCTACATTACATAAAGAAAAAGCATGTATTGTATTGTGGACCCCAGGAGGAGTATCTGCTGCTTTCAGAATAAGGGGGATCCTAAAACAATACCAAATGCTTAAACCACTGGAGTTGAGATGCTGCCTGAGATACTGAATGAGGAAGGAAAGGAAATCACATAAGACTAAGTAAATTATCTTGCGCAATATAGATGTGTAGGTCTATAATAAAGGACGTTATGAACCACCTGAGTTTATAATAACAATAGGGGTACACAAATAATCCCAATAATAGAATACCTAATGAAAACAGCTAAATCTGTATGTAAATGCTCATGCTTAATGTACTGTTAATGTACTGAAAAACCTCATAAGACAGAACATTGAAGTCTTAAAGTCATCATTGAGTCATGTTTAACCTGTGGCCCCACCTTTGTGCTAACCTTTAAGGTCCCTCCTCAAATACAGGTGGTTATAAAGACCAGATCCATCCTAAGCACCACTCTCATATCACCTGTGTAGGACCTGTTCACTTCCCACAGGATCACCATGGGGACAACCAAGGATACACCGATATGGAGGCTGATATGCCTGGCACTACTGATCAGATCAACACAAACAGGTTGGTAGAATATTCATTCATTTGCCTAAATAAGAAACATTTCTGATTATTATTAGAATACAATTATTCTACATTTTTAAAAGTCTTACAAATCTGTAACATCTACATATTATGTCATAAATCAGACTGAATGTTAATTACAAATAGTAAGTATTCAGGACAACACCAAATTATTATGATTATTGATACTTGCAATGTATGTATGGAAGAATGTCATCGACATACAAGTCTATGTTAATTCAGCAGGTCTATAGGTTCAAAATCTGTAACCGCAAGTTTAGTTTACAAATATATCCGATCAATATATGATTAGGTGACTTTCAGATTTGATAATATATGTAAATATGTTATGCAAAATGTCATTATCAAAAAAAATATGTATTAGCTATTCAGAAATGTACTAACACACAGAACATGTATTACATGTATTATACAAGCATTTTGAAGAATTCAACAGTCGGCTTACAGTAGCAGTTTCTACGCAATCAGTAATAACGGTTTCCCTGTTTTCTGCTTTTAGGCAGCAAACACATTTACTACGATCATATTATTACATTATTCATTGAAATGTTCATCCTATTTCTGTTCCCTATACACATTTGTTTATGAGATTGTTTCCATCTAAATTTGAAAATGTTACACATTAGTGGTGAAACATCTGTAAACGTATAGAAATTGTTCTCATTAGTGATTGTTATCATGAGTGGTTGTAGCATAGTTTATAGTGTTATAAATACATAAAGCACTCCCCACACTGTGTGTGTGTTAGTACTTTTGAAAAAAACGTTTGATCTGGCATGAAAACAAGAACAGAATACAAACTCAAATGTATATCTTTAAAATAACAGTTGTGGTAAGCAAGTCTGTGTAACGGCTTTCGTCTGTGGAAGGAAGAGAGGACCAAAGCGCAGCGTAGTTAGTGTTCATCTTAATTTAATGAATCCAAAACTTAACACTACAAAATACAAAAACAACAAACGTGAAAACCGAAACAGTTCTATCTGGTGCAGACACACAAAGACTGAAGACAACCTCCCACAAAACCCAACACAAAACAGGCTACCTACATATGGTTCCCAATCAGAGACAACACAAAACACCTGCCTCTGATTGAGAACCATATCAGGCCCAACACAGAAATAGGAAAACATAGAAATACAAAACAAAGACTGCCCACCCCAACTCACGCCCTGACCATACTAAATAAAGACAAAACAAAGGAAATAAAGGTCAGAACGTGACAGTCTGATGTCTGGTATTACTCAAATAACAGGACAGGAAACTGATAGGAAACATCTGATGCCTAAATATGTAAAATAGGAACTGAACAGTAATCGGGATTCAATATGTTTAGTTTACAAAGCAGATGACATTTGATTATGGAATCTTTAGCTCCGTTTTATTTGTCAGAGGACCTGCAGGGCTGAGCTTTCCAAAAGCTTTGACCACACCTATGCGATTCAAAGAACATCAAAGTACTGTAGTTCAGGCACAGAATACTCCGCAAACGCAGGAACATTCCCTTTAAAATTAAAGTGCATGATATCGCCGAAGTTCAGCGCTACGGACTGATTGGAGCCTTAGGTTCACTGTAAATATTGAATGGGTCACATCATGCCTCAAATGTCCCTCTGTCTGGACATACTGCTGTGCAAATCAAATACACTTCTAAAAGCGCAGTGCAACAATCTATATCTGCAATGATTGAATTCCATCCGTAATGTACATATAATATTGTAAAATATTAATGAATTGCTTTTATTTCAGTAAGCCCCACCACAAGTGTAACAATCATCCCGACAATGACCACGACGATACCCACATTTTCAGGTAAACGACTGACTGAATGCACACCAAATAAATGACTGAGTATCCATCAATAAGCTAAGAAGGAACTGACATTTGTATTCCTTGTCCCTAAGGAGTGAATGCCTCACACAATGACCAGGTCTGCAGCACATGGGGTAACTACCATTTCAAGACCTTCGACGGGTACTTTTTCCAGCTCCCCTCCACCTGCAACCATGTTGTGACCTCACTGTGTAAGAGCAGCTATGAGGCTTTCAACATCCAGATGAGGCGGCAGGTGGTGGACAACCAGCCCACCATTAGCAAGATCACCATGAAGCTGGATGGTGTAGTGGTGGAGCTATCCAAGGGTGTTGTTGTAGTCAATGGGCATACGTGAGTTTCCCTGTCATTTGACTTATACGCCATTCTGCAAGCACCTCTCTTGAGGATTTTATGTGCTACATTCTGGAGTTTAATAAACATTACAATCATAATGTATAGGATGACCTTTAAGTATCTTCTTCCTCCTGAAGGGTGACCCTGCCGTTCAGCTTGTCTGGAGTCAGCATCGTGAAGACTACATCCAATGTGAAGGTCGTAGCCAAACTGGGGCTGGTTGCTGTTTGGAACAAGGATGACTCCCTAATGGTAAAATACCTGCTTTTCTAACTTTCCTCTTCAATGGTTGATTAGTTAATAATGCTACATTTTTTCTTTAGATTAAAAGCATAAAATCTTTGCCGTCAATGGCATTGATCAGCAGTTGATTGTGAGTGAAAGACACCTATTTTTGGCTGCACTTTGTCTCATGTTGGCTGTAGCACTGTCTACTCACCTCCAGATATGTTAACATTGAAAGGCAGAATTACCTGAAGAACGAGGATGAATTTAACAGGATCTGTGAAGATGTATAGGCTATACACACACAGGCTCATGTTCCAATGTTTATTTGATGAAGTGTTTGCAAATACTTGTAGATTTTAATTAGATTTTCTGTCACTACCTAATATAAAGACTAACAAAACGAAAGGTTTTAAACGTGGAGGACAGCCAAGACTTAGAACATGTGAATTTTTTGTTTTACTAAACACCTTGCGTCTGGTCATTCTACAGATTGAAATGAACGAGAAGTACAGAAACCAGACCTGCGGACTGTGTGGTGACTTCAATGAAGTCCAAACATACAACGAGTTCATCATCAATGGTAAAATAAAAAATCTGACCAAACTATTGAAATGTACCTACATTACATACTGTAGGTGGATAAGCTAATTGTCCATGTCTGTGTTGTTGCAGGTGGGAAACTCTCTAGCTCTGACTATGGAAACCTCTGGAAACTGGATGGTCCTCTGGAAGTCTGTGAGGAGCCTACGCTAACTTCTGAGGAGAGTTGTGGAGATGAGGTATTCCATTTCACACCACAGAAGAAGAATACAAAACAATATTAATAGAAATTAGAAATGGCAATTAATCCATGTGATCCATCAAATGTTTTCTATATGGTAACCTTTTGTGGTTTGTCTCTATTTGTAGGAATTTTGTCAGCAGCTGTTCTCCAGTGCAGCTTTCAGTAGCTGCACTAATTATTTGGACAAGGACGCCTTCGTCGAGACCTGCCTGGCTGACCTGTGCCACTGTGATAACAGCACCAACTCCTTCTGCCTGTGCAACACCATCTCAGAGTACTCCCGTCAGTGTGTTCACGCAGGGGGGAAGCCCCAGCAATGGAGGACTGAACAGTTCTGCTGTAAGCATGCAGATACTCTTCAACATGCCCACCAAACACTTAATGATCATGTTCACAATCTATTTTAAGGAAACTGTTAATCACAATGTTTATTTTCTCAGATAAGACATGCCCCTACAACATGGAGTACCAGGAGTGTGGAAGCCCCTGTGTTGACACCTGCTCCAACCCAGAGGCCAGCCAGTTGTGTGAAGACCACTGTACAGGCGGCTGCTTCTGTCCTCTAGGTACCACATAGGTTCAACTCTGTTGTACAAGTTAACCTTAAGCACATCATGAAAACACCACACTTTTACCCATTATGCCTTTTATGTCAATGTGTGCAAAGTATCTGAGTAAGGTGACAAAGGGAGGAGTAAATAATGAATGTTTTTCTCAGTTAGTTCTTGGAGTCAGTGCAGTTTTCTGTGTAAAGTAAACATTAGAGTAACATTCCTTACTGAATGCAGTTATAGCAATCTCTTAAACAGTGAAAAGGAATAATTTTCTGTCAGGAACTAAAATCTTTCTGAATATTGTCTTAAAATTCTGTCTGATCTCTCACCAAATAGGTACTGTTTTCGATGATGTCAACAACAGTGGCTGTATTCCAGTGAGCGAATGCCGTTGTGTCCACAATGGACAATTATACAAATCTGGAGAATCTTACACCAGCAACTGTAAAGAATGGTATGCCAAGTACATCATCTGATTTAAACATGACATATCCCATGCCTCATTTTCATGAATCATGCCAAATCATTCCAAACAGATGAGCCTGTATAAATGTTCCCTTTAGCACCTGTGCTGGTGGTCAGTGGGCCTGTACAGACAAGGACTGTCCTGGGACCTGCTCTGTGGAGGGAGGATCCCACATCAACACCTATGATGGGAAAGCCTACACCTTCCATGGGGACTGCTCTTACATTCTGACCAAGGTCAGTGCAACTGGTGCAGCATAGCAAAGCAATATAAACTAGTATAAAATATTCACAACTTTTCAGTGCAAAGGTTAGGTAAATAGCTTTTCCAAAGGGGTCATTCTTTAAGTGAGTCACTCTCATTTCATGTTTGTGCCTTCAAACTCATGCTTGTTTTTTTTCAGCAATGCAATGGAACTGAATTCACCGTGCTGGGAGATATTGTGAAGTGTGGGTTGACTGACACTGAGACGTGTATGAGGGCTGTTACCCTTTCCCTCTCCAGCAGATCCACCGTAAGGCAACTCTCCAAATATGTTTCAGAGCAAATAACACAATGACCTGTCAATTCATTTCCAAGCAAAACCGCTTTTAGTCAACCTTTTTGACTAAACACACAATAAGGTTATTTAAAATTGCCCTGATTTGGCAAATATTGCCTGGCTGTTTGCAATCTTTTCAAGTGCTCATGCATGGTAATGTTTGTGTCTTGAGGGGATTGTTCAATAAATATTTATTTTTTTCAATTTTATAGAATCCATTATCTTTTCTAATTCACAGGTGATCCGAGTCCAGTCATGTGGAAGTGTTTTTGTAAATCAGATTCTTTCTCAGCTCCCACTCAATACAGGTGAGACAATCCATTGGAATGCCAAATTAAACTGTAGTGTGGATCCGTGTATGAACACCATATCATTTATATTCACTAGATGAAGCCTTAATGATGTCCCTCTATTTATTTCATGTATTGCAGCTGAAGTGACCGTCTTCAAGCCCTCCTCATTCTACATTGTTATACAGACAACTCTTGGAGTTCAACTTCAGATCCAGCTTTCACCAGTTATGCAGATCTACATAACTGCCATCTCATCCTACAAAGGAACAACCTGTGGTATGCTTCAGATTCATCCACCAGTTTCATACCTTTTTCTTCAGTATCTCTATTCATAAAAATATAATACATCATATGGCTTCAATTATTTTTCCACAGGCCTTTGCGGAAACTACAATGATGTTCAGGCAGATGAGTTCAGAGTCATCAGTGGGTTGGTGGAGGGCACAGCTGTAGCTTTTGCCAACACATGGAAGACCATGTCTAGCTGCCCCGATGTCAAGACTAGCTTTGAAAACCCCTGCAGTTTGAGCATTGAAAATGGTACATATTTATTAAGCCTACAGATGAATCACTTGTTGAATGATTATAACAAATGTATATGAGATAGTATATCCATATGTTGAAATTATGATTGTCTTTTTCACAGAGAAATATGCCCAGCACTGGTGTTCCATGTTATCGGATCCTAAAGGAGTGTTCTCCCCTTGTCATTCTGAAATTAGACCTGACACCTACAAAACCGTAAGTTAGTTAAGAAGGATACAATCACAAAGTAAAACCATTATACTCTTATGTGATGAGGTTATAGTCTTGACACACTTTGACCCTTTTTCCAACAGAACTGCATGTATGACAGCTGTAACTGTGAGAAGAGTGAGGACTGCATGTGTGCTGCCGTCTCCTCTTATGTCCACGCGTGTGCTGCCGAGGGTATCCAGCTCAGCGGCTGGAGAGACACTATCTGCAGTGAGTAGACAGCACGGCATCAATGTGTGATTTTAATAAGTGCTGCAAATTGATTACAATAGAATGATTTACTGAAACAACAACCGTAGGGTTGAGTTACTAAATACAAATAACCTGAATAAATAACTGCACAAATACAAAGATATAAGGAAACAAAAAATGGTCTTGCTAATACTACTCATATCTAATTACTTTTCTCAGATAAATTTGCCACTTGCCCCAGTCAAACAGTTTATACCTACAACATGACCAGCTGTGGACGCACCTGCCGCTCCCTGAGCATGACAGACCAATCTTGCCAGGTGGAGTTTGTTCCGGTGGACGGCTGTGGCTGCGCAGAGGGCACCTACATGGACGAGGCTGCCAAGTGTGTTGCCCCCACCAACTGTCCCTGCTATGACAAGGGCTCGGTGGTCCCTGCAGGAGAGACTATCAGCAGAGACGGTGCCACCTGGTAAGCACCTCCCTCATACGTATAAAGCTAGGAGACCAAAATAAATACAAGTACTAATGAAACTTGATGGATATATTCAATGCTGTGAATTAAATTATGGCATAATGATATTTGCTGTTCATTTGATTATCTAACTATAACTATTAATACTGTAACTGTTTTACAGCACTTGCAGACAAGGGACACTGAGTTGCACTGGGGGAGCAAGACTATTTAGTAAGTTTTATGTTCTTTGCTTCCAATTTAGTAGTTATTTATAGAATATATGGTTCGATATTATTTAACTTTACATGTATCCTTCACAAAACAGGTACATTTGAAATGAACCAAGAGGATTCAAGCAATTCATGTAAGACAATGTGATTAATTATGATGAATGTGGATATTTCTGGATATATGACAATTATATTCTGCTTGTTTGAGAATTGAAAACCGTTTTTTAAAACTTGTATTCTCATATATCCCCAGTATGCACACTGCCTATGGTTTTCTTCAACTGCTCAACTGCACCTCCAGGAGCTTCAGGTTCAGAGTGTCAGAAGAGCTGCAAAACTCTGGATATGACATGTGTGAGTCCCCCATTCACTCTAAATGGGATTGTCAAACACTGAGACTATTATACAGATTCGTGTTGAATAAACAAAATCCTTGGAAAATCGAAATTGTCAAATAGACACGCCCCCTGCATACAAAAACATAGTCCACATCTCTTTCATTTGCCATGACTTATTTATGTACTTTGTTTGGTTAAATCCCTTTAGATTAGCACAGAGTGCACATCAGGTTGTATGTGCCCCAACGGACTGGTGTCTGATGGGAATGGAGACTGCATCAAGGAGGAACTTTGTCCTTGTTCTCACAATGGAGCTACTTACCAAGCTGGAGAGACCCTTAAGGTTGACTGCAATACATGGTATGCCTGTTTTGTGTTTTACAACTCATGGGGGAGAAAACATATGGAACACAGACTTACAAATAATGAAAAACCTGACATTATATGTGTGTGTTGTTCACAGTACTTGCAAGGACAGACAATGGCAGTGTACCACACATCTTTGTGATGGGGTTTGTGCAATCTATGGAGAGGGTCACTATATCACCTTTGATGAGAAAAGGTTCAACTTTAATGGAAACTGTGAATACACTCTCATTCAGGTTTGTGTCTCTTTATTTGGTAGAATTGTATCAGCATTGAAAAGTGTGAATTTTAAACATATTAAGAATATTCTCCTTTCGCACAGGACTACTGTGGCAATACTAATGGCAGTGGCAGCTTCAGAGTTCTCACTGAGAATGTTCCTTGTGGAACTAAAGGCACCACCTGCTCCAAGACCATTAAGCTCTTCCTGGGGGTAATGAGCAACTTGACTTCACACAATACTGTACATTCCATCCCTCATGTAAAGAAAAATCAACAAATCATCAACCAAACATCAGGTTGAGATCCGATTTTAGACCAAGTTATGTATGAAAACATATTTCTCTTCTTCAGACCAGTGAGCTAATACTGGCAGATGGGAACGCTCAAGTTATCAGGAGTACTCCAGAAGAGCAGTTTCCTAAACAGATCAGCCTTCTGGGGAATTATCTGGTCATTGAAGTCAAAAGTGGTCTAATCCTCATGTGGGACAAGAAGACCAGTCTCTTTATCAAGCTTAGCCCACAATACCAGGTACATTAAGATTCTCTGATGAAGAAATGAATTCAGAATTCAGTCAAAACTGATATTACCAAGACTTTTGTAGAACCCTGCCAAATCAATCATTTTCATTCATGATCTCTTTTCTTCAGGGGCAAGTGTGTGGTCTGTGTGGAAACTATGATGGCAACGCAAACAATGACTTCACCACTAGAGCCCAAGCGACTGTTGTTGATCCGGTGGAATTTGGAAACAGCTGGAAAGTTTCATCAAGCTGCCCAAGTGTATCCGCTGTAGTGCACCCATGTGCCTCCAACCCGTACAGAGCGTCTTGGGCCCAGAAACAGTGCAGCATCATTAAGAGTGATGTCTTCGCAGCCTGCCAGAACCAGGTATGGATATATTCAACTAGGATATACTACTAGTAAGATATGTGGATTTATCTTTTGTGGACAAAGAAATGTACTTCACCATGCAACTTCTGTATATCTTACAACACATTTCTGTGCTTTTAAGGTGGACCCCTCTCCTTTCTACGATGCTTGTGTGAGAGACTCATGTGCTTGTGACAGTGGTGGAGACTGTGAGTGCTTCTGTACCGCTGTGGCAGCTTATGCAAAGGCCTGCAATGAAGCTGGAGCCTGCGTAGCCTGGAGAACCCCTCGAATTTGCCGTAAGTTTCTTCACAATCAACAGTGAAGTCTGAGCTGAGTAAAATCAAGGTTGAATTGAAAAATGTTTGGTTCTGGTCTGGAACGTGATTTTTAACTACATTAAGGCGCTTGTCAAATCAATACTGGACTAGGTTGACATTATCATATAGGACAGTTGATCATGGAAAGGCATCATTATTCTAGTTCAAATAATGACAACATTTTTGTCCACCATGTTTTGTCCACCACAAACAGCACTGTTCTGTGATTACTACAACCCCACTGGAGAATGTGAGTGGCACTACAAGGCATGTGGAGCTCAGTGTATGAAGACCTGCAGAAACCCTTCCGGAGACTGTTCTAGTTTAATACCAGCATTGGAAGGTAGGGATATGACCGTCTAACTCATATTTTGTCTCATTTTGGATATTATTTCTGAATAACAATTGTAACTGAAACTGACCCCAACAATTGTTATACATCTACATGCTGTGTGTCTGAGCAGCCTCAGGCTACATTTACCTGACTACTGTTATCCTTAACAAGACTTGACCTTTTGTAACCTCTTGGCTATTGTGCTTATTACAGGCTGCTATCCTAACTGTCCTGCGGCACAACCTTACTTCAATGAGGAGACAATGAAGTGTGTGAAGAGGGAACAATGTGGCTGTTATGACTATGAAGGAAACCAGTACACCAATGGACAGAATCTTCCGGCACAAAATTGTGAAACATGGTATGTTTGAATAAATCAGTTCACAGTACCTGTACTATTTCAGAGCCTATTCTGAATGTTACAACTGTGAAAGTATTAGGTTTTCTGTTTTGCGTGAATTTTAGGGAAGAAGTTGGGTAGGGGTTTGTCTAAGATGGGAAGGTCATGCTAGTTTTTCCATAGTGATGCCAATTATGGCTATATTGCAATCTGAAAACGTGCCCTGCTCCCTAACCATTTCACAACTTACAGTACTTTATTACCAAGCCCTGACTAGTTTAACCTCTATAATGGTATTTTGAACAAAAATGTATATCTTATTCAGTTGAAACTGGGAATAATTCAAATGTTTAAATTATTTTTCTTCTTTTAATAAAGCACCTGTACAATGACTGGAGTGAGTTGTAGTTATAATGTAAATGGTAAGGATGACATCCCCAAATAAAAGTAACATATTTAGCAATGACCAAAGCAACATTGATTAAATCTAATTGTAAAATACTTTGCCCCCTGCAGATTGTACATGCTTGCATAATGGTAAACAACAGCCATATGGAGCAACCCTCTACAATACAACAGATGGGATTGGTAACTGCATAGTTGCTGTTTGTGCTGCAAACGGAACCATTACCAGGAACATTTCCCCTTGTAAAGTGACCACAACTCCAGTACCAACCACAACTTCCCCTCTGACCACAACAACAACAACACAGGTCTCTACGACAACACTAAAGCCCACAACTGTTTTCCACTTCTCAACACCTGGTAAGCAGCGAAACTCTTGAATGATTAAAGTGCAGCCAGATTAAAAAAAATATCATAGTGATAAATGGCAATCTTGATGGCAATTAATAGAAATTGGTATGTAACGTGTTAGTAAATGCCTTTTCGGGTCCCCTGAACGGACCCGAGGACAATCAAACTCGGACAAGAACGGACCCAAGAACAATTATACCCAAACCCGATGACAACCAGTTCCTAGATCCGACCCATACCCTATGGGGTCTGGGTCTAGACAAAACCCGATTGGACCCAAGTATCAAAAAATTACGTTTATAAGCCAAGTTTCTCCACTGGTTAACAAAAAGGACTTTATATTTTGCCTTCTATAAGTATGTAATTCAACCTTATTAACGTAATTTAAATATGCTATAGGCTAAGCAGAGCTTTAAATGGGTAATTTCGGGTCCACTCAGGTTTATTAGCTTTACTTACAATTGACTCGAGACCTGATGACAATCAAACAGGAATCGACCCGAACCCGGGTAAAACTTTGCATTTTGGACACGGACCCGCTCGGGTCACATGTGGTGTCTTGAGTATTTGGGTTTGGGTGGACCCGTGAAGACTTCTAGGTGATAATGATAAGTTTAAATCATATTAACGATATGTTAAAATGTAGCATTGTAAATACGATCTATTTGGTAAACTAAAATGTTATTTTTCTGGACGAGTTAACTAAGGAAATATATTTTTCAAAAACAGAACCAACATCAACATGGTCTTCAACAACAATGGAGACCACAACAACTACGGTACCCTCAACAAGTGGAGAAGAAGCTACATCGACCACAGCTGAAACTTCAACAAAGGAAGAAACAACAACTGAGACCAGCACATCAACAAAGCCACCTAAAGAAGTCACCTCCGGCCCAACAACCACTTCCACCACTGTAATTGTTGAAACCTCTACTTTAACATCACAGCCGACAGCAACAGGTGAAGAAACATCAGGGCCAACAGTCATTACATCCAATCCCACTGCTTTAACAACAACTACAATTGCACCCACAAAAACGACACTTACCACAGGTGGAACTACAGGAATTGAAGAAACCACAACTGAGACAATTCCATCAACATCCACAAAGCCACCTAAAGAAGTCACCTCCGGCCCAACAACCACTTCCACCACTGTAATTGTTGAAACCTCTACTTCAACATCACAGCCCACAGCAACAGGAGAAGAAACATCAGGGCCAATAGTCATTACATCCAATCCCACTACTTTAACAACAACTACAACTACACCTACAACAGGTGGAACTACAACAGTTGAAGAAACCACAAATGAGACAATTCCATCAACATCCACAAAGCCACCTAAAGAAGTCACCTCTGGCTCAACAACCACTTCCACCACTGTAATTGTTGAAACCTCTACTTCAACATCACAGCCCACAACAACAGGTGAAGAAACATCAGGGCCAGTTGTCATAACATCCAATCCCACAACTTTAACAACAACTACAATTGCACCCACAATAACGCCACTTACCACTGGTGGAACTACAGGAATTGAAGAAACCACAACTGAGACAATTCCATCAACATCCACAAAGCCACCTAAAGAAGTCACCTCCGGTCCAACAACCACTTCCACCACTGTAATTGTTGAAACCTCTACTTCAACATCACAGCCCACAGCAACAGGTGAAGAAACATCAGGACCAACAGTCATTACATCCAATCCCACTACTTTAACAACAACTACAATTGCACCCACACCAACGACACTTACCACAGGTGGAACTACAGGAATTGAAGAAACCACAACGGAGACAATTCCATCTACATCCACAAAGCCACCTAAAGAAGTCACCTCCGGCCCAACAACCACTTCCACCACTGTAATTGTTGAAACCTCTACTTCAACATCACAGCCCACAGCAACAGGTGAAGAAACATCAGGGCCAATAGTCATTACATCCAATCCCACTACTTTAACAACAACTACAACTACACCTACAACAGGTGGAACTACAACAGTTGAAGAAACCACAAATGAGACAATTCCATCAACATCCACAAAGCCACCTAAAGAAGTCACCTCCGGCCCAACAACCACTTCCACCACTGTAATTGTTGAAACCTCTACTTCAACATCACAGCCCACAGCAACAGGTGAAGAAACATCAGGGCCAACAGTCATTACATCCAATCCCACTACTTTAACAACAACTACAATTGCACCCACACCAACGACACTTACCACAGGTGGAACTACAGGAATTGAAGAAACCACAACGGAGACAATTCCATCTACATCCACAAAGCCACCTAAAGAAGTCACCTCCGGCCCAACAACCACTTCCACCACTGTAATTGTTGAAACCTCTACTTCAACATCACAGCCCACAGCAACAGGTGAAGAAACATCAGGGCCAATAGTCATTACATCCAATCCCACTACTTTAACAACAACTACAACTACACCTACAACAGGTGGAACTACAACAGTTGAAGAAACCACAAATGAGACAATTCCCTCAACATCCACAAAGCCACCTAAAGAAGTCACCTCCGGCCCAACAACCATTTCCACCACTGTAATTGTTGAAACCTCTACTTCAACATCACAGCCCACAGCAACAGGTGAAGAAACATCAGGGCCAACAGTCATTACATCCAATCCCACTACTTTAACAACAACTACAATTGCACCCACACCAACGACACTTACCACAGGTGGAACTACAGGAATTGAAGAAACCACAACGGAGACAATTCCATCTACATCCACAAAGCCACCTAAAGAAGTCACCTACGGTCCTACAACCACTTCCACCACTGTAATTGCTGAAACCTCTACTTCAACATCACAGCCCACAGCAACAGGTGAAGAAACATCAGGGCCAGTTGTCATAACATCCAATCCCACTACTTTAACAACAACTACATTTGCACCCACACCAACGACACTTACCACAGGTGGAACTACAGGAATTGAAGAAACCACAACTGAGACAATTCCATCAACATCCACAAAGCCACCTAAAGAAGTCACCTCCGGCCCAACAACCACTTCCACCACTGTAATTGTTGAAACCTCTACTTCAACATCACAGCCCACAGCAACAGGTGAAGAAACATCAGGGCCAATAGTCATTACATCCAATCCCACTACTTTAACAACAACTACAACTACACCTACAACAGGTGGAACTACAACAGTTGAAGAAACCACAAATGAGACAATTCCCTCAACATCCACAAAGCCACCTAAAGAAGTCACCTCCGGCCCAACAACCACTTCCACCACTGTAATTGTTGAAACCTCTACTTCAACATCACAGCCCACAGCAACAGGTGAAGAAACATCAGGGCCAATAGTCATTACATCCAATCCCACTACTTTAACAACAACTACAACTACACCTACAACAGGTGGAACTACAACAGTTGAAGAAACCACAAATGAGACAATTCCCTCAACATCCACAAAGCCACCTAAAGAAGTCACCTCCGGCCCAACAACCATTTCCACCACTGTAATTGTTGAAACCTCTACTTCAACATCACAGCCCACAGCAACAGGTGAAGAAACATCAGGGCCAACAGTCATTACATCCAATCCCACTACTTTAACAACAACTACAATTGCACCCACACCAACGACACTTACCACAGGTGGAACTACAGGAATTGAAGAAACCACAACGGAGACAATTCCATCTACATCCACAAAGCCACCTAAAGAAGTCACCTACGGTCCTACAACCACTTCCACCACTGTAATTGCTGAAACCTCTACTTCAACATCACAGCCCACAGCAACAGGTGAAGAAACATCAGGGCCAGTTGTCATAACATCCAATCCCACTACTTTAACAACAACTACATTTGCACCCACACCAACGACACTTACCACAGGTGGAACTACAGGAATTGAAGAAACCACAACTGAGACAATTCCATCAACATCCACAAAGCCACCTAAAGAAGTCACCTCCGGCCCAACAACCACTTCCACCACTGTAATTGTTGAAACCTCTACTTCAACATCACAGCCCACAGCAACAGGTGAAGAAACATCAGGGCCAATAGTCATTACATCCAATCCCACTACTTTAACAACAACTACAACTACACCTACAACAGGTGGAACTACAACAGTTGAAGAAACCACAAATGAGACAATTCCCTCAACATCCACAAAGCCACCTAAAGAAGTCACCTCCGGCCCAACAACCACTTCCACCACTGTAATTGTTGAAACCTCTACTTCAACATCACAGCCCACAGCAACAGGTGAAGAAACATCAGGGCCAGTTGTCATAACATCCAATCCCACTACTTTAACAACAACTACATTTGCACCCACACCAACGACACTTACCACAGGTGGAACTACAGGAATTGAAGAAACCACAACTGAGACAATTCCATCAACATCCACAAAGCCACCTAAAGAAGTCACCTCCGGCCCAACAACCACTTCCACCACTGTAATTGTTGAAACCTCTACTTCAACATCACAGCCCACAGCAACAGGTGAAGAAACATCAGGGCCAATAGTCATTACATCCAATCCCACTACTTTAACAACAACTACAACTACACCTACAACAGGTGGAACTACAACAGTTGAAGAAACCACAAATGAGACAATTCCATCAACATCCACAAAGCCACCTAAAGAAGTCACCTCCGGCCCAACAACCACTTCCACCACTGTAATTGTTGAAACCTCTACTTCAACATCACAGCCCACAGCAACAGGTGAAGAAACATCAGGGCCAACAGTCATTACATCCAATCCCACTACTTTAACAACAACTACAATTGCACCCACACCAACGACACTTACCACAGGTGGAACTGCAGGAATTGAAGAAACCACAACGGAGACAATTCCATCAACATCCACAAAGCCACCTAAAGAAGTCACCTCCGGCCCAACAACCACTTCCACCACTGTAATTGTTGAAACCTCTACTTCAACATCACAGCCCACAGCAACAGGTGAAGAAACATCAGGGCCAACAGTCATTACATCCAATCCCACTACTTTAACAACAACTACAGCTACACCTACAACAGGTGGAACTACAACAGTTGAAGAAACCACAACGGAGACAATTCCATCAACATCCACAAAGCCACCTAAAGAAGTCACCTCCGGCCCAACAACCACTTCCACCACTGTAATTGTTGAAACCTCTACTTCAACATCACAGCCCACAGCAACAGGTGAAGAAACATCAGGGCCAACAGTCATTACATCCAATCCCACTACATTAACAACAACTACAATTACACCCACAATAACGCCACTTACCACTGGTGGAACTACAGGAATTGAAGAAACCACAACGGAGACAATTCCATCTACATCCACAAAGCCACCTAAAGAAGTCACCTCCGGCCCAACAACCACTTCCACCACTGTAATTGTTGAAACCTCTACTTCAACATCACAGCCCACAGCAACAGGTGAAGAAACATCAGGGCCAACAGTCATTACATCCAATCCCACTACTTTAACAACAACTACAATTGCACCCACACCAACGACACTTACTACAGGTGGAACTGCAGGAATTGAAGAAACCACAACGGAGACAATTCCATCTACATCCACAAAGCCACCTAAAGAAGTCACCTCCGGCCCAACAACCACTTCCACCACTGTAATTGTTGAAACCTCTACTTCAACATCACAGCCCACAGCAACAGGTGAAGAAACATCAGGGCCAACAGTCATTACATCCAATCCCACTACTTTAACAACAACTACAATTGCACACACACCAACGACACTTACCACAGGTGGAACTACAGGAATTGAAGAAACCACAACGGAGACAATTCCATCTACATCCACAAAGCCACCTAAAGAAGTCACCTCCGGTCCAACAACCACTTCCACCACTGTAATTGCTGAAACCTCTACTTCAACATCACAGCCCACAGCAACAGGTGAAGAAACATCAGGGCCAGTTGTCATAACATCCAATCCCACTACTTTAACAACAACTACATTTGCACCCACACCAACGACACTTACCACAGGTGGAACTACAGGAATTGAAGAAACCACAACTGAGACAATTCCATCAACATCCACAAAGCCACCTAAAGAAGTCACCTCCGGCCCAACAACCACTTCCACCACTGTAATTGTTGAAACCTCTACTTCAACATCACAGCCCACAGCAACAGGTGAAGAAACATCAGGGCCAATAGTCATTACATCCAATCCCACTACTTTAACAACAACTACAACTACACCTACAACAGGTGGAACTACAACAGTTGAAGAAACCACAAATGAGACAATTCCATCAACATCCACAAAGCCACCTAAAGAAGTCACCTCCGGCCCAACAACCACTTCCACCACTGTAATTGTTGAAACCTCTACTTCAACATCACAGCCCACAGCAACAGGTGAAGAAACATCAGGGCCAACAGTCATTACATCCAATCCCACTACTTTAACAACAACTACAATTGCACCCACACCAACGACACTTACCACAGGTGGAACTGCAGGAATTGAAGAAACCACAACGGAGACAATTCCATCAACATCCACAAAGCCACCTAAAGAAGTCACCTCCGGCCCAACAACCACTTCCACCACTGTAATTGTTGAAACCTCTACTTCAACATCACAGCCCACAGCAACAGGTGAAGAAACATCAGGGCCAACAGTCATTACATCCAATCCCACTACTTTAACAACAACTACAGCTACACCTACAACAGGTGGAACTACAACAGTTGAAGAAACCACAACGGAGACAATTCCATCAACATCCACAAAGCCACCTAAAGAAGTCACCTCCGGCCCAACAACCACTTCCACCACTGTAATTGTTGAAACCTCTACTTCAACATCACAGCCCACAGCAACAGGTGAAGAAACATCAGGGCCAACAGTCATTACATCCAATCCCACTACATTAACAACAACTACAATTACACCCACAATAACGCCACTTACCACTGGTGGAACTACAGGAACTGAAGAAACCACAACGGAGACAATTCCATCTACATCCACAAAGCCACCTAAAGAAGTCACCTCCGGCCCAACAACCACTTCCACCACTGTAATTGTTGAAACCTCTACTTCAACATCACAGCCCACAGCAACAGGTGAAGAAACATCAGGGCCAACAGTCATTACATCCAATCCCACTACTTTAACAACAACTACAATTGCACCCACACCAACGACACTTACTACAGGTGGAACTGCAGGAATTGAAGAAACCACAACGGAGACAATTCCATCTACATCCACAAAGCCACCTAAAGAAGTCACCTCCGGCCCAACAACCACTTCCACCACTGTAATTGTTGAAACCTCTACTTCAACATCACAGCCCACAGCAACAGGTGAAGAAACATCAGGGCCAATAGTCATTACATCCAATCCCACTACTTTAACAACAACTACAACTACACCTACAACAGGTGGAACTACAACAGTTGAAGAAACCACAAATGAGACAATTCCCTCAACATCCACAAAGCCACCTAAAGAAGTTACCTCCGGCCCAACAACCACTTCCACCACTGTAATTGTTGAAACCTCTACTTCAACATCACAGCCCACAACAACAGGTGAAGAAACATCAGGGCCAGTTGTCATAACATCCAATCCCACAACTTTAACAACAACTACAATTGCACCCACAACAATGACACTTACCACAGGTGGAACTACAGGAATTGAAGAAACCACAACGGAGGCAATTCCATCTACATCCACAAAGCCACCTAAAGAAGTCACCTCCGGCCCAACAACCACTTCCACCACTGTAATTGTTGAAACCTCTACTTCAACATCACAGCCCACAGCAACAGGTGAAGAAACATCAGGGCCAATAGTCATTACATCCAATCCCACTACTTTAACAACAACTACAAATACACCTACAACAGGTGGAACTACAACAGTTGAAGAAACCACAAATGAGACAATTCCATCAACATCCACAAAGCCACCTAAAGAAGTCACCTCCGGCCCAACAACCACTTCCACCACTGTAATTGTTGAAACCTCTACTTCAACATCACAGCCCACAGCAACAGGTGAAGAAACATCAGGGCCAACAGTCATTACATCCAATCCCACTACATTAACAACAACTACAATTGCACCCACAATAACGCCACTTACCACTGGTGGAACTACAGGAATTGAAGAAACCACAACTGAGACAATTCCATCTACATCCACAAAGCCACCTAAAGAAGTCACATCCGGTCCAACAACCATTTCCACCACTGTAATTGTTGAAACCTCTACTTCAACATCACAGCCCACAGCAACAGGTGAAGAAACATCAGGGCCAACAGTCATTACATCCAATCCCACTACTTTAACAACAACTACAATTGCACCCACACCAACGACACTTACCACAGGTGGAACTACAGGAATTGAAGAAACCACAACGGAGACAATGACATCTACATCCACAAAGCCAACTAAAGAAGTCACCTCCGGCCCAACAACCACTTCCACCACTGTAATTGTTGAAACCTCTACTTCAACATCACAGCCCACAGCAACAGGTGAAGAAACATCAGGGCCAACAGTCATTACATCCAATCCCACTACTTTAACAACAACTACAATTGCACCCACACCAACGACACTTACCACAGGTGGAACTACAGGAATTGAAGAAACCACAACGGAGACAATGACATCTACATCCACAAAGCCAACTAAAGAAGTCACCTCCGGCCCAACAACCACTTCCACCACTGTAATTGTTGAAACCTCTACTTCAACATCACAGCCCACAGCAACAGGTGAAGAAACATCAGGGCCAACAGTCATTACATCCAATCCCACTACTTTAACAACAACTACAATTGCACCCACACCAACGACACTTACCACAGGTGGAACTACAGGAATTGAAGAAACCACAACGGAGACAATTCCATCTACATCCACAAAGCCACCTAAAGAAGTCACCTCCGGCCCAACAACCACTTCCACCACTGTAATTGTTGAAACCTCTACTTCAACATCACAGCCCACAGCAACAGGTGAAGAAACATCAGGGCCAATAGTCATTACATCCAATCCCACTACTTTAACAACAACTACAACTACACCTACAACAGGTGGAACTACAACAGTTGAAGAAACAACAAATGAGACAATTCCATCAACATCCACAAAGCCACCTAAAGAAGTCACCTCCGGCCCAACAACCACTTCCACCACTGTAATTGTTGAAACCTCTACTTCAACATCACAGCCCACAGCAACAGGTGAAGAAACATCAGGGCCAATAGTCATTACATCCAATCCCACTACTTTAACAACAACTACAACTACACCTACAACAGGTGGAACTACAACAGTTGAAGAAACCACAAATGAGACAATTCCCTCAACATCCACAAAGCCACCTAAAGAAGTCACCTCCGGCCCAACAACCACTTCCACCACTGTAATTGTTGAAACCTCTACTTCAACATCACAGCCCACAGCAACAGGTGAAGAAACATCAGGGCCAACAGTCATTACATCCAATCCCACTACTTTAACAACAACTACAATTGGACCCACACCAACGACACTTACCACAGGTGGAACTACAGGAATTGAAGAAACCACAACGGAGACAATTCCATCTACATCCACAAAGCCACCTAAAGAAGTCACCTCCGGCCCAACAACCACTTCCACCACTGTAATTGTTGAAACCTCTACTTCAACATCACAGCCCACAATAACAGGTGAAGAAACATCAGGGCCAACAGTCATTACATCCAATCCCACTACTTTAACAACAACTACAATTGCACCCACACCAACGACACTTACCACAGGTGGAACTGCAGGAATTGAAGAAACCACAACGGAGACAATTCCATCAACATCCACAAAGCCACCTAAAGAAGTCACCTCCGGCCCAACAACCACTTCCACCACTGTAATTGTTGAAACCTCTACTTCAACATCACAGCCCACAGCAACAGGTGAAGAAACATCAGGGCCAACAGTCATTACATCCAATCCCACTACATTAACAACAACTACAATTACACCCACAATAACGCCACTTACCACTGGTGGAACTACAGGAATTGAAGAAACCACAACGGAGACAATTCCATCTACATCCACAAAGCCACCTAAAGAAGTCACCTCCGGCCCAACAACCACTTCCACCACTGTAATTGTTGAAACCTCTACTTCAACATCACAGCCCACAGCAACAGGTGAAGAAACATCAGGGCCAATAGTCATTACATCCAATCCCACTACTTTAACAACAACTACAACTACACCTACAACAGGTGGAACTACAACAGTTGAAGAAACCACAAATGAGACAATTCCCTCAACATCCACAAAGCCACCTAAAGAAGTCACCTCCGGCCCAACAACCACTTCCACCACTGTAATTGTTGAAACCTCTACTTCAACATCACAGCCCACAGCAACAGGTGAAGAAACATCAGGGCCAACAGTCATTACATCCAATCCCACTACTTTAACAACAACTACAATTGCACCCACACCAACGACACTTACCACAGGTGGAACTACAGGAATTGAAGAAACCACAACGGAGACAATTCCATCTACATCCACAAAGCCACCTAAAGAAGTCACCTCCGGCCCAACAACCACTTCCACCACTGTAATTGTTGAAACCTCTACTTCAACATCACAGCCCACAACAACAGGTGAAGAAACATCAGGGCCAGTTGTCATAACATCCAATCCCACAACTTTAACAACAACTACAATTGCACCCACAACAATGACACTTACCACAGGTGGAACTACAGGAATTGAAGAAACCACAACGGAGGCAATTCCATCTACATCCACAAAGCCACCTAAAGAAGTCACCTCCGGCCCAACAACCACTTCCACCACTGTAATTGTTGAAACCTCTACTTCAACATCACAGCCCACAGCAACAGGTGAAGAAACATCAGGGCCAACAGTCATTACATCCAATCCCACTACATTAACAACAACTACAATTGCACCCACAATAACGCCACTTACCACTGGTGGAACTACAGGAATTGAAGAAACCACAACTGAGACAATTCCATCTACATCCACAAAGCCACCTAAAGAAGTCACATCCGGTCCAACAACCATTTCCACCACTGTAATTGTTGAAACCTCTACTTCAACATCACAGCCCACAGCAACAGGTGAAGAAACATCAGGGCCAACAGTCATTACATCCAATCCCACTACTTTAACAACAACTACAATTGCACCCACACCAACGACACTTACCACAGGTGGAACTACAGGAATTGAAGAAACCACAACGGAGACAATGACATCTACATCCACAAAGCCAACTAAAGAAGTCACCTCCGGCCCAACAACCACTTCCACCACTGTAATTGTTGAAACCTCTACTTCAACATCACAGCCCACAGCAACAGGTGAAGAAACATCAGGGCCAACAGTCATTACATCCAATCCCACTACTTTAACAACAACTACAATTGCACCCACACCAACGACACTTACCACAGGTGGAACTACAGGAATTGAAGAAACCACAACGGAGACAATTCCATCAACATCCACAAAGCCACCTAAAGAAGTCACCTCCGGCCCAACAACCACTTCCACCACTGTAATTGTTGAAACCTCTACTTCAACATCACAGCCCACAGCAACAGGTGAAGAAACATCAGGGCCAATAGTCATTACATCCAATCCCACTACTTTAACAACAACTACAACTACACCTACAACAGGTGGAACTACAACAGTTGAAGAAACAACAAATGAGACAATTCCATCAACATCCACAAAGCCACCTAAAGAAGTCACCTCCGGCCCAACAACCACTTCCACCACTGTAATTGTTGAAACCTCTACTTCAACATCACAGCCCACAGCAACAGGTGAAGAAACATCAGGGCCAATAGTCATTACATCCAATCCCACTACTTTAACAACAACTACAACTACACCTACAACAGGTGGAACTACAACAGTTGAAGAAACCACAAATGAGACAATTCCCTCAACATCCACAAAGCCACCTAAAGAAGTCACCTCCGGCCCAACAACCACTTCCACCACTGTAATTGTTGAAACCTCTACTTCAACATCACAGCCCACAGCAACAGGTGAAGAAACATCAGGGCCAACAGTCATTACATCCAATCCCACTACTTTAACAACAACTACAATTGGACCCACACCAACGACACTTACCACAGGTGGAACTACAGGAATTGAAGAAACCACAACGGAGACAATTCCATCTACATCCACAAAGCCACCTAAAGAAGTCACCTCCGGCCCAACAACCACTTCCACCACTGTAATTGTTGAAACCTCTACTTCAACATCACAGCCCACAGCAACAGGTGAAGAAACATCAGGGCCAGTTGTCATAACATCCAATCCCACAACTTTAACAACAACTACAATTGCACCCACAACAATGACACTTACCACAGGTGGAACTACAGGAATTGAAGAAACCACAACGGAGGCAATTCCATCTACATCCACAAAGCCACCTAAAGAAGTCACCTCCGGCCCAACAACCACTTCCACCACTGTAATTGTTGAAACCTCTACTTCAACATCACAGCCCACAGCAACAGGTGAAGAAACATCAGGGCCAATAGTCATTACATCCAATCCCACTACTTTAACAACAACTACAATTGCACCCACACCAACGACACTTACTACAGGTGGAACTGCAGGAATTGAAGAAACCACAACGGAGACAATTCCATCTACATCCACAAAGCCACCTAAAGAAGTCCCCTCCGGCCCAACAACCACTTCCACCACTGTAATTGTTGAAACCTCTACTTCAACATCACAGCCCACAGCAACAGGTGAAGAAACATCAGGGCCAACAGTCATTACATCCAATCCCACTACATTAACAACAACTACAATTGCACCCACAATAACGCCACTTACCACTGGTGGAACTACAGGAATTGAAGAAACCACAACTGAGACAATTCCATCTACATCCACAAAGCCACCTAAAGAAGTCACCTCCGGTCCAACAACCATTTCCACCACTGTAATTGTTGAAACCTCTACTTCAACATCACAGCCCACAGCAACAGGTGAAGAAACATCAGGGCCAACAGTCATTACATCCAATCCCACTACTTTAACAACAACTACAATTGCACCCACACCAACGACACTTACCACAGGTGGAACTACAGGAATTGAAGAAACCACAACGGAGATAATGACATCTACATCCACAAAGCCACCTAAAGAAGTCACCTCCGGCCCAACAACCACTTCCACCACTGTAATTGTTGAAACCTCTACTTCAACATCACAGCCCACAGCAACAGGTGAAGAAACATCAGGGCCAATAGTCATTACATCCAATCCCACTACTTTAACAACAACTACAACTACACCTACAACAGGTGGAACTACAACAGTTGAAGAAACCACAAATGAGACAATTCCCTCAACATCCACAAAGCCACCTAAAGAAGTCACCTCCGGCTCAACAACCACTTCCACCACTGTAATTGTTGAAACCTCTACTTCAACATCACAGCCCACAGCAACAGGTGAAGAAACATCAGGGCCAACAGTCATTACATCCAATCCCACTACTTTAACAACAACTACAATTGCACCGACACCAACGACACTTACTACAGGTGGAACTGCAGGAATTGAAGAAACCACAACGGAGACAATTCCATCTACATCCACAAAGCCACCTAAAGAAGTCACCTCCGGCCCAACAACCACTTCCACCACTGTAATTGTTGAAACCTCTACTTCAACATCACAGCCCACAGCAACAGGTGAAGAAACATCAGGGCCAACAGTCATTACATCCAATCCCACTACATTAACAACAACTACAATTGCACCGACACCAACGACACTTACTACAGGTGGAACTGCAGGAATTGAAGAAACCACAACGGAGACAATTCCATCTACATCCACAAAGCCACCTAAAGAAGTCACCTCCGGCCCAACAACCACTTCCACCACTGTAATTGTTGAAACCTCTACTTCAACATCACAGCCCACAGCAACAGGTGAAGAAACATCAGGGCCAGTTGTCATAACATCCAATCCCACAACTTTAACAACAACTACAATTGCACCCACAACAATGACACCTACCACAGGTGGAACTACAGGAATTGAAGAAACCACAACTGAGACAATTTCATCTACATCCACAAAGCCAACTAAAGAAGTCACCTCCGGCCCAACAACCACTTCCACCACTGTAATTGTTGAAACCTCTACTTCAACATCACAGCCCACA
>NW_026601604.1:0-42590 GCF_029448725.1 Salvelinus fontinalis
TCTGTCTGTCTGTCTGTCTCACACACACACACACACACACACACACACACACACACACACACACACACACACACACACACACACACACACACACACACACACACACACACACACACGTCATGACGCGACAATCACAAGTTTTACTGTCATACACTGTCAAGGAGGAGAACATGTGATACAATCCCCATGTTGTTTTGTTGTTCATCTCAGATCCACTGAGCTGGACTCCAACTGGAGCTGGTTTCAGCTGAGATGTATGCAGGTCGGAGGAAACGCCAACGCGGTACGTCAACACCATAACATTCCACTATATATATATATATGTTGGAACAACACACCACTTTAAACAGGACCTGCTGTGGATCTGACTCTCTCCCCCTCTTGTCTGTGTCCTCGTGGTGAAGACGGCCTTCTTCCGCCAGCATGGCTGCTCCACCAATGACACGACCGCCAAGTACAACAGCCGCGCGGCACAGATGTACCGAGAGAAGATCCGACAGCAAGCCAACACGGCGCTGTCTAAATATGGGTCTGACGTGAGTGTGGGCTGTGAGCGCAGCTTCAACGGTCACCCAAACGTACCATACCTTTATGTAGCATGTATGCATGTAACAACTCGCCCTTAACCCAGCTTTTTAAACGAGGCTCACGGTGATATATCCCTACTCCCAAGTTGTGGTTGTAACCACTATACCACTGAACATTGAGCTTTTGGAATTACTCCATGTTTATTGAGTTGTTTAAATTCCTACTGATATTATTATTATGTCTTATGGTTATCTATATAGGTCTATATATTATGTCTTATGGTTATCTATATAGGTCTATATATTATGTCTTATGGTTATCTATATAGATCTATATATTATGTCTTATGGTTATCTATATAGATCTATATATTATTATTATGTCTTATGGTTATCTATATAGGTCTATATATTATTATAATGTCTTATGGTTATCTATATAGATCTATATATTATGTCTTATGGTTATCTATATAGATCTATATATTATGTCTTATGGTTATCTATATAGATCTATATATTATTATTATGTCTTATGGTTATCTATATAGGTCTATATATTATTATAATGTCTTATGGTTATCTATATAGATCTATATATTATTATAATGTCTTATGGTTATCTATATAGATCTATATATTATTATTATGTCTTATGGTTATCTATATAGGTCTATATATTATGTCTTATGGTTATCTATATAGATCTATATATTATTATTATGTCTTATGGTTATCTATATAGGTCTATATATTATTATAATGTCTTATGGTTATCTATATAGATCTATATATTATTATAATGTCTTATGGTTATCTATATAGATCTATATATTATGTCTTATGGTTATCTATATAGATCTATATATTATTATTATGTCTTATGGTTATCTATATAGATCTATATATTATTTCTTATGGTTATCTATATAGGTCTATATATTATTATTATGTCTTATGGTTATCTATATAGATCTATATATTATTTCTTATGGTTATCTATATAGGTCTATATATTATTATGTCTTATGGTTATCTATATAGGTCTATATATTATTATTATTTCTTATGGTTATCTATATAGGTCTATATATTATTATTATTATTATGTCTTATGGTTATCTATATAGATCTATATATTATTATTATGTCTTATGGTTATCTATATAGGTCTATATATTCCTACTGTGATATTATTCCTCCACTGAGAAGGCAACGAACTCCCCCTCTCACAGCCACCCATATCAGCTACACATTGGCCTGTTGAGTCACCAGCGAGTGGGCAAACTCCAAGTGTGATGTCACCAGCAACATTAATTAATGTCTTGTGGATAGACCACACGATACATAATTACCCACAAGCACCATATCTGTTCTTATTGGTGCAGATGCACTTCCAGGTCCTCACAAGGCTTTTGCAGATACCAATTCAGATTTGAATGTGCTGTGCGTGTGTAGAGGTGTTTCATATTTTAACTCACTAGTTTCAAATCATCAACTATGGTCTTCAGTTTGGGCCAAACGGTTTAAGCAGGTGTGATAGAGCTGAGCTATATTTAAAATGGGAAATCAATACGGTCCCTATGACCAACATATTCCTTTCCCAAATCTAGTGGGTATAGACTTATGATGTCTATATCTATAGAGGCCAGGGTTGATTTGGCTCTGGGCCATCTAAATCACATGTATTTATAAAGCCCTTCTTACATAAGCTGATGTCACAAAGTGCTTCTTCAGAAACCCAGCCTAAAACCCCAAACAGCAAGCAATGCAGATATAGAAGCACAGTGGCTAGGACAAACTCCCTAGAAAGGCAGGAACCTAGGAAGAAAACTAGAGAGGAACCAGGCTCTGGGGGGAGGCCAGTCCTCTTATGGCTGTGCCAGGTGGAGATTATAAGGGTACATGGCCATTAAGGCCAGATTGTTCTTCAAGATGTTAAAACGTTCATATATGACCAGCAGGGTCAAATAATAATCACAGTGGTTGTCGAGGGTGCAGCAGGTCAGCACCTCAGGAGTAAATGTCAGTTGGCTTTGTGAATGGCGTCCGTGAACCCTTCCTCTTTCTCTTTCAGTTGTGGATTGACCCATCCAGTGTGAGCAGCCAGCCTGCAGCCCCAGAGAAGAGACAGACAGACTTCTTTGCTGAGCATACTCAGGTAGGCCTGAGGTCTATTGTTCAAATCACACCAATCACACAAGTGTTTTCTGTGTGTGCAGTAGTGTTGGTTCTGTGTGTACGTGTTGTGGTATTTAATGTGACTGAATTGGTGTATTTGCAGCCTTCAAACAGCTGGGACGTGACGGCTCCTTCCCTGACAGAACACAATGGAACCCTCACTCAACTATTGGAGGACACACCCAAAGCCCCCCACACCGCCAGCACTCGTGAGTCTCACACACACACACAGTCCCCCCTCTCCTATCCTTTCGTCTGGAGCTTTCCCATATGTTTCTGAGGTTGAATTAGACAGTTGATCTGTGATTGTATTTGACATTCTCAGAGCTGGAGGAAGGACCAAGCATTGAGGGACTGAGCACTGAGCAGTCTCCCAAAGTCGCTATAGGTAAGTCATCAGCCAACATCCTGTTCCTCCTCTGCCTCCTTTCACATGACAACAGCTCCTCCCCTCACCTCTCAAGGATCTTCGCAGACCTTATAAACACGGAATAGGTGATGGTCACAGCCATTTCCAGACCTCAACATCCACAGTAACCCCCCCCCCCCCCCTGATATTCTGGCAAGGCTGCTCTTGTTGGCTCTTCCCAGAATTGGAGAGACCCCCCCCCCCCCTTATTTAGACATTTGGACCAGGCGCCAAATTGTCCCTAGCCCTCCCATACATAGCCCACCCTGTAATACAGTCACTGGAGGTTGTCCATATGACCATGGAGCCCTCAGTAACACCTGTGTCTGCTTTGTCCGTAGAGGACTCCATGCGTTTGTCGTCAGATCAACCACAGCTACCCAAAGGTGATTGGAACGCCTTTTTAAAAGCTGCCGTTAGCCCATTGGCTGGCCAGATTTTCAGGAAGCATGGTTGGTTCTGTGCTTGACTGACACCTCACCTGATTGTGACATGCAAGCTTAGGCCCCTCCCTCCCAGCTCTAAGTAAAATATGTGACTGCCAAGGCTTTCTTCCTTCTTCCAGTCTCCTAACATTAATACAACAGTCAAATGACCCCTATTCAACACAGCCTCAGTCACAGACCTAGCAGACTCAGTGTCTTTCATTCAACACGTAGCCTCGGTCACAGACCTAGCAGACTCAGTGCCTTTCATTCAACACGTAGCCTCGGTCACAGACCTAGCAGACTCAGTGTCTTTCATTCAACATGTAGCCTCGGTCACAGACCTAGCAGACTCAGTGCCTTTCATTCAACACGTAGCCTCGGTCACAGACCTAGCAGACTCAGTGCCTTTCATTCAACATGTAGCCTCGGTCACAGACCTAGCAGACTCAGTGTCTTTCATTCAACATGTAGCCTCGGTCACAGACCTAGCAGACTCAGTGCCTATCATTCAACATGTAGCCTCGGTCACAGACCTAGCAGACTCAGTGCCTTTCATTCAACATGTAGCCTCGGTCACAGACCTAGCAGACTCAGTGCCTTTCATTCAACATGTAGCCTCGGTCACAGACCTAGCAGACTCAGTGTCTTTCATTCAACATGTAGCCTCAGTCACAGAGACCTAGCAGACTCAGTGCCTTTCATTCAACATGTAGCCTCGGTCACAGACCTAGCAGACTCAGTGCATTTCATTCAACATGTAGCCTCGGTCACAGACCTAGCAGACTCAGTGCCTTTCATTCAACATGTAGCCTCGGTCACAGACCTAGCAGACTCAGTGCCTTTCATTCAACATGTAGCCTCGGTCACAGACCTAGCAGACTCAGTGTCTTTCATTCAACATGTAGCCTCGGTCACAGACCTAGCAGACTCGGTGCCTTTCATTCAACATGTAGCCTCGGTCACAGACCTAGCAGACTCGGTGTCTATCATAAGTTTTCACTCCCGTTGGACTTCTTCATGTTGTATTGTGTTTCAAATTGGGGTTAAAATTATTATTATTTTTTTTTTTTAAATACATCACTGATCTACACAAAATAGTCTCATGTCAAAATGAGGGATACAATTCTGTACAGACTTCCTTCTTTTGACTCATTTAGATCAGTATTGTGGAGTGACTACAATGTGGTTGAGCCATCCTTAGTAGATCAGTATTGTGGAGTGACTACAATGTGGTTGAGCCATCCTTAGTAGATCAGTATTGTGGAGTGACTACAATGTGGTTGAGCCATCCTTAGTAGATCAGTATTGTGGAGTGACTACAATGTGTTTGAGCCATCCTTAGTAGATCAGTATTGTGGAGTGACTACAATGTGGTTGAGCCATCCTTAGTAGATCAGTATTGTGGAGTGACTACAATGTGGTTGAGCCATCCTCAGTAGATCAGTATTGTGGAGTGACTACAATGTAGTTGAGCCATCCTTAGTAGATCAGTATTGTGGAGTGACTACAATGTGGATGAGCCATCCTCAGTAGATCAGTATTGTGGAGTGACTACAATGTGGTTGAGCCATCCTCAGTAGATCAGTATTGTGGAGTGACTACAATGTGGTTGAGCCATCCTCAGTAGATCAGTATTGTGGAGTGACTACAATGTGGTTGAGCCATCCTCAATAGATCAGTATTGTGGAGTGACTACAATGTGTTTGAGCCATCCTTAGTAGATCAGTATTGTGGAGTGACTACAATGTGGTTGAGCCATCCTCAGTAGATCAGTATTGTGGAGTGACTACAATGTGGTTGAGCCATCCTTAGTAGATCAGTATTGGGGAGTGACTACAATGTGGTTGAGCCATCCTCAGTAGATCAGTATTGTGGAGTGACTACAATGTGGTTGAGCCATCCTCAGTAGATCAGTATTGTGGAGTGACTACAATGTGGTTGAGCCATCCTTAGTAGATCAGTATTGTGGAGTGACTACAATGTGTTTGAGCCATCCTCAGTAGATCAGTATTGTGGAGTGACTACAATGTGGTTGAGCCATCCTTAGTTTTGTCCCATCACAGCCGTAAACCCTGAAGCTGTTTTAAAGTCACAGTAGGACTCATGATGACATCACTGCACGGTTCCCTTCCCGTCCGGCAGCTCAGTTAGAAAGCACGTCTGTATCTTTGTAATAACTTGATCAAGCTTAAAGGGATATTCAGTGCCTGCTTCTTTTTTTCTACCCATCTACCAATCGCTGCCCTTCTTTGAGGCATTTGAAAAGCTCCCGTTGGTTGAATCTCTGCTTGAAATGCACTACTTCACTGAGGGAAAGGGGGATACGTAGTCAGTTGTACAACTGAATGTATTCAACTGAAATGTGTCTGACCTTACAGAGGTTGTATGTTTGGGGAACCAAGAAAGGGTCATTCAAATCACGTTGACCATTATTATTTCACACACTGAGGCCATGCAACTTATTGTGTGATTTGCTACACAAATGTTTTCTGCTCAACAATCAAGATATTTGAGTTATACATTTTTCTTAATTTGTGAACATTTTATTTTATTTTCAGTTTGACATGGAGTATTTGGTAGGGATCAATGATTTGGTGCTTATCATTTCAGTTCTACTTCGTATCAAAATGTGAAAGTCCAATGGGGTGAATACTTATTATAGGAACTGTCTGTCCCGTAACTTTAGAATGATGTAAACAAATGAAACTATTTCTGTCAGGTGTATGACAATGGTGCTGTCCTTCAGCTGCAGTGATATAACACTGCTGACTGTAGCACATGTCTTGAAACTGCTCTGACTGGATAAAAGGACTGTTGGAACGCTATTTCTCATCCGAGTGTGTTGACAAGTTCTTTGCGTAGCGTCTGCTAAGGGTACTGAGTGTTTGCACCTGTTTAACAGAGGGGGAAACGTACAACGGTTTGTGCATTCACATGTATGGGGGCACGCCTATGCATTTGTAGGGGTTAACATTGGTGTGTGTGCAACTTGCATTCCTTTTTCAAAGTTCTGCAGAGCGATTACAACTCGGGAGTCCCTGGCCTGTCGCTGTCCACCAGTGTTCTAATGATGAGCTTTGTGTTACAGATGTGAAGCAATCCATCATTGGGAAAAAGAAGCCCAGCACTACTAAGAAAGGGGTAAGTTACACCCCCTTCAGCACTTAGACAGGGGGCTCCGCGTGAGGAGCAGGGTTTAGGCTGGTCACGTGACCTGACTAGGAAACACGTGGAGCCCTAGATATGGCATGTAGTTAGGGCTCGGTGTTGTTCCTGGATAAGTCACGTTGACCAGAAAAACAAATGTCCCAAATCAGAACCACCAAACCTGGCTAATGAATCAAGAGTGCGTTGATCAAACCATGAATGTAATACAACCACTTGTCCACTGGGGGGCAGTCATTTCCTCTGTCCCCAGCTGTGTGTAACCATCTCCTCTGTGCTCCTCTCCCTCCAGCTGGGTGCTAAGAAGGGCCTGGGGGCCCAGAAGGTGAGCAGTAAGAGCTTCTCGGAGGTGGAGAAACAGGCCCAGGTAGCTGAGAAGCTGAGAGAGGAGCAAGCAGCTGATGCTAAGAAACAGGCAGAGGAGTCCATGTGAGTGAACCACAGTTTGACAGTCAGAGAGCATGGAAACACCTCCGCCCCACATTCTGCTCTTACTGCTGTTTTAGTGTTTACACTAAATTAATATTTGCTGTCTTCTCATGGTCAGACTGTTCAGTGGTTGTATGTATCATGCTGCGAAATATGGAGCCTACTTCTGCGTACAAGAAGTGAATAGAGGGGATCCTTGAGGACAGCAAGTAGTGACATCCGCTGGCACAATAATCCTATTATCGTGTAACCGACAATTATGGACCATAACTGTGGGGGGGACAAAATGTCTTGATACATTTTACACACGGAGGGTAATGTTGGTAATCATTTTATGAGGAGAACGACATGGTCGGGAGGAGAGTTTCCTCAAATTCCAAGCGGGCAAAATTGTTGCAAATGAATGTAGAACAATTGACAAATGTGTCTCTTTTTGCAGTGTGGCCTCCATGCGCCTGGCCTACAAGGAGCTGGAGATTGACAGGAAGATGGACAACAAGAAGATGCAGAACATGGAGGGTAAGAAGAGAGAGCAGGCTGAGAGACTGGGCATGGGCTTCGGCAACCGCAGGTAATCACGTTATCAGTGTTCAAACCATGTTCTCAAACAACAGTAATGTTTCTCATGGAATAAGCTCTCCTTGAGCACTACAAATAGCACATGAGTGCTGCCTGTTTGCATGTGCTATTGTAGGCTATAGTATTCCTGCTTAAACGATACTTTGGGATTTTGGCAATCAGGCCCTTTATCTACTTACCCAGAGTCAGATGGACTCGTGGATACCATATTTATAGTCCGTGTCAAGTTTGAAGGAAGTTAGAGAGTTTTGTGAGCCAATGCTAACTAGCGTTAGCGCAATGACTGGAAGTTTATGGGTATCTGCTTATTATGCTAATGCTAGTAAGAAATTGCGCAAGGGCTAGTTAGCAACGTCCTTCAAACTGCACGCAGAGAAATAAAAATGCTATCCAGGAGTTGATCTGACCCTGGGGAAGTAGATAAAGGAGTTGATCCGACTCTGGGGAAGTAGATAAAGGAGTAGATCTGACTCTGGGGAAGTAGATAAAGGAGTAGATCTGACTCTGGGGAAGTAGATAAAGGAGTTGATCCGACTCTGGGGAAGTAGATAAAGGAGTTGATCCGACTCTGGGGAAGTAGATAAAGGAGTTGATCCGACTCTGGGGAAGTAGATAAAGGAGTTGATCCGACTCTGGGGAAGTAGATAAAGGAGTTGATCCGACTCTGGGGAAGTAGATAAAGGAGTTGATCCGACTCTGGGGAAGTAGATAAAGGAGTTGATCCGACTCTGGGGAAGTAGATAAAGGAGTTGATCCGACTCTGGGGAAGTAGATAAAGGAGTTGATCCGACTCTGGGGAAGTAGATAAAGGAGTTGATCCGACTCTGGGGAAGTAGATAAAGGAGTTGATCCGACTCTGGGGAAGTAGATAAAGGAGTTGATCCGACTCTGGGGAAGTAGATAAAGGAGTTGATCCGACTCTGGGGAAGTAGATAAAGGAGTTGATCCGACTCTGGGGAAGTAGATAAAGGAGTTGATCCGACTCTGGGGAAGTAGATAAAGGAGTTGATCCGACTCTGGGGAAGTAGATAAAGGAGTTGATCCGACTCTGGGGAAGTAGATAAAGGAGTTGATCCGACTCTGGGGAAGTAGATAAAGGAGTTGATCCGACTCTGGGGAAGTAGATAAAGGAGTTGATCCGACTCTGGGGAAGTAGATAAAGGAGTTGATCTGACTCTGGGGAAGTAGATAAAGGAGTTGATCTGACTCTGGGGAAGTAGATAAAGGTCCTAATTGCCAAAATCCCGAAGTATCCCTTTAATTATTTATGCTTTTGGTTGGTGTCCCAGTCTTTGATGGGATGCCATGTTACAGCGTGTGGTTTTAACTTCAGTGGTGTTTGTGTGTTTACGGTGTGTGTGTGTGTGTGTGTGTGTGTAGATTGTGTTGCAGTACATTATTGTGTGTGTGGATATGACTTAAGTGTGTGTGTATTCTGTGTATTCCAGCACCATATCTCACTCAGTGATGTCAGAGATGCAGGTGATTGAGCAGGAGACGCCCTTGGGGGCCAAGTCCTCGCCTCGCTCCAAACTGGACATGTTGGATGAGCCGGGCTTCTCCTCCGGACCCCCTAAGTACGTCACACCCCAAACAGATCAGAATGTCTTCTCCTAAGGAGTAGTAGTGGAAAAATGGGTTTCTGTCCAATTCCAAATGGACTTCCAACCCCAAGTTAGCTACCTCCCAGGCACTGGGGTTGTTGTATACAGCTGAGGATTGGATTGGTATTAACAATATGGTAATGGATCCAACTTGCCTTCAGATAGGCTTGATATACTTGTCTTCATCTTGCTAAGACACCTATCCAATCATTTCATAATTATCTAAGAGTCTTGGGTCTATGGGTTAGGGGTAGAGCCTTGGGTCTATGGGTTAGGGGTAGAGCCTTGGGTCTATGGGTTAGGGGTAGACCCTTGGGTCTATGGGTTAGGGGTAGAGCCTTGGGTCTATGGGTAATATATCCCTTCATCTACCTCTGTTTCCTCAGATCTAATCCATTATGAATGTATCCTTGTGTATCCCTACCTGACCACCATTGTCCCTGCCTCTGTGTGTGTGTTTTGTCGGGACAGGTACAAGGACAACCCGTTCACGGCAGGCGACGGCTTCGGCTCGCGGTGGGACTCTGATGGGGGCGTGGCCTCTTTCACCTCCTCCTGGGCCCTGGAGAAGGAGGAGCCTAAAGAGGAGGTGACCATATCCAGCATCCAGCCTATCGGAGAACGGCCCAGTCGGCGGAAGGCGGAGGTGGCGGCGCCCGTGTCCGAGTCGAGCGAGGCCCGGCAGAAGTTTTCCAACGCCAAGGCCATCTCTTCCGACATGTTCTTCGGCCGTGAGAACTACGGCGAGGTAAAGTTACACCGCTGTATTACCAACAAATACCAAGCCACCTGTCAACTGAACGGAAACCTCTAGAGCAAGGCAGGCCGCATTTAGTAAGACAACCGCTGCTCTGGTCTAGTATGGTGTTGTCTAATATTGTGTTGACTAGTATGATGTTGACTAGTCTAGTATGATGTTGACTAGTATGTTGTTGTCTAGTATGCAGGCATGCAAACTAGTCACCTTTCGGCAAAATTCTCCGTTTTGAATCAGAAATAGGTGACCTACGTGATTCGTGTAGATCCGATGAGAAAAGTTTGGGGGTGCCTTGGCTTTGGATCACACTACTGGCTGTAAGCGAACGAGTGATGCGCGTTTGGAGCAATACTGGCTGTATCCAAGACTCAGCCAATCGTTCACATAACAACAGAATGCAGTACGCGACTGAAGAGACAACCAACTGGCTGGTTACATCATCAGCGACCTCATGAGCTGTAACCGAAAAACAACTGGCATTTGAATAGTTTGAGGTGAGGGAGAAAATGTGGTGGAACAAGTATTGTTAGCATTGCTAAGTAACGTTATCTTGCTAGCTTGATTGAATTCTCCGTTAGCTAGCCAGCCAGAGAAATGTTGAGCAACATTAGCCAACTTAACTGATCAAATAATTGAGTTTATGAAAATGAGCTGGCTATTAAAGTCAGACAGCTAACATTAGCTAGCTGATGTTACAACATCAGATGAGCTAACATTAGTAACCTAACCAATTCGCTATAGTATTCATTTTCAGAATGAGAGAATTTGGTGAAAATGAGGCGTTGCTTGTTAAACAAGTGGATTCAGGGATCAAGTGTAGCTGGACTTGGGTCTGGCTTAAGCTGGATGCCACTATAGAGGTGAAAGGAACATGTTGGGGATGAATCAGAATTAGATGGGTAACATAGATAAGATGTTATTTTCATCATATGCTTGTGAGATACTTGTCATTAGAATGGTTCCCTTTGGACTATAGGGTTGGCAGTTGCAGTTATCACTTCTCAGCTAGGGCTTAGTCACTTGGGGCCAGAGAGGGGAGAGGTCAGGCTTGTCTTCATATGTCAATGTATCTGTTAAACCATGTGGTGCTATGAAGAATATCAGAAGGGGAGGAGGACAGAATGGAACATTGTTTTCTTATGGGAATGTGTCTAACTATTCCTAAACCATGTGAAGGGATGGCGTGATTAATGGGGAACCAGTTAGTTATCTCATACAATGTCTGTACGCCAGTCACTCCCTCCTTTTCTCATTGGGGGAAGGAGTATGGCAGTGTTTGGAACCATTGTATGTCCCCTCTGAGGTTGCCCTTATCTTGACCTAGTATATGACCTAAGAGGCTCACTGTCTTCAGTGAGTTTGTCCAGGTTTGGGTGTATTTGAGATGGGAGTATCTAGAATTGATAAATGCCATTGAATGAGGTAATGTTTTGGTACTCTGTGAAGTACCAAGAATGAGATTAGAACCTTGTTTAGGAGACCAAACTGAACGATAATTTATAGCGAATGCTGTCTAGCTATGGGATACTCTCTCAAGTAAAAGTCTTTCTTTGTGAAGCAGTTCCTATTATCTGTGGTTTGTCATGTCGACTAGGGGGTGGATCTTTGCTATAAAAGATCTCAGTTGCCATTATGTTGGCCACTCTCAACTTTTCATTAGAGATACTGAAATGTTGAAAGTTAAATGCTATTGCAAAAGCTTAATTATTATTAAAGGTGAAGTTTAAGTATAACTGTGGCTGGTGTGTGGTTTGCTCTCTTATCATTTGGTAATACAGGAAATTGCCACGACAAACACTACACACTTTCCCTCTTTTTCAATACTGTTGATAAAAAGGGGTAGGCCAGGTCTCTACCTGAAAGAGATCAATTATGCCATCAAAGGGTATCCTGCTCTGCTGGAACATTGTAGAACAGATGTCCACAGGCAGATAGTGTACAATACAATAATGTGTAGCCCACAGATATTGCTTAGTTGTGTTGAACTTGACAGTAACACTTGTGTGTGAATATATATTATATTTTTTACTCAGTGAATGTTATTTTTGCACACATGCAGTCTTGTGCTCTTGATCGATGTCTACTATAGTGGCCACTATAATAGAGCAAAAATATAATTTCTGTTTCATTCTATTTCTACTTTTAAGATGAGATGGTGTTGTCTAGTTTAATGAGATGGTGTTGACTAGTCTAATGAGATGTTGTTGACTAGTCTAATGAGATGGTGTTGACTAGTCTAATGCGATGGTGTTGACTAGTCTATGAGATGGTGTTGTCTAGTCTAATGAGATGGTGTTGACTAGTCTAATGAGATGGTGTTGACTAGTCTAATGAGATGGTGTTGACTAGTCTAATGAGATGGTGTTGACTAGTCTAATGAGATGGTGTTGACTAGTCTAATGAGATGGTGTTGTCTAATGAGATGGTGTTGACTAGTCTAATGAGATGGTGTTGTCTAATGAGATGGTGTTGACTAGTCTAATGCGATGGTGTTGACTAGTCTAATGAGATGGTGTTGACTAGTCTAATGAGATGGTGTTGACTAGTCTAATGAGATGGTGTTGACTAGTCTAATGAGATGGTGTTGACTAGTCTAATGAGATGGTGTTGACTAGTCTAATGAGATGGTGTTGACTAGTCTAATGAGATGGTGTTGACTAGTCTAATGAGATGGTGTTGTTGGTGTTGACTAGTCAAATGAGATGGTGTTGACTAGTTTAATGAGATGGTGTTGTCTAGTCTAATGAGATGGTGTTGTCTAGTCTAATGAGATGGTGTTGTTGGTGTTGTCTAGTCTAATGAGATGGTGTTGTTGGTGTTGACTAGTCTAATGAGATGGTGTTGTTGGTGTTGACTAGTCTAATGAGATGGTGTTGACTAGTCTAATGAGATGGTGTTGACTAGTCTAATGAGATGGTGTTGACTAGTCTAATGAGATGGTGTTGACTAGTCTAATGAGATGGTGTTGACTAGTCTAATGAGATGGTGTTGACTAGTCTAATGAGATGGTGTTGACTAGTCTAATGAGATGGTGTTGACTAGTCTAATGAGATGGTGTTGTCTAGTCTAATGAGATGGTGTTGTCTAGTCTAATGAGATGGTGTTGTCTAGTCTAATGAGATGGTGTTGACTAGTCTAATGAGATGGTGTTGTCTAGTCTAATGAGATGGTGTTGACTAGTCTAATGAGATGGTGTTGTCTAATGAGATGGTGTTGTCTAATGAGATGGTGTTGTCTAATGAGATGGTGTTGTCTAATGAGATGGTGTTGTCTAATGAGATGGTGTTGACTAGTCTAATGAGATGGTGTTGACTAGTCTAATGAGATGGTGTTGACTAGTCTAATGAGATGGTGTTGACTAGTCTAATGAGATGGTGTTGACTAGTCTAATGAGATGGTGTTGACTAGTCTAATGAGATGGTGTTGTTGGTGTTGTCTAGTCTAGCTAATGTAGGGCTGTCCCCGTAAAATAAATACAAATACAATTGGTCGACCGAGAGTCGTCTGTTCTTTCTACCAAAATATACTTTTTTTTTTTTTAAATGTAGGGGTGTGGATCAGGAAACCAGTCACTATCTGGTGTGACCACCATTTGCCTCATATAGTATGACACATCTCCTTCACATAGAGTTGATCAGGCTGTTGATTGTGGCCTGTGGGATGTTGTCCCACTTCTCTTCAATGGCTGTCAAGGTTGCTGGATATTGGCGGGAACTGGAACACGCTGTCGTACACGTCGATCCATAGCATCCCAAACATGCTCATTGGGCAACATGGAAGAAGTGGGAAATTTTCAGCTTCCAGGAATTGTGTACAGATCCTTGCGACATGGGGCCGAGGTGATGGCGGCAGATGAATGGCACGACATTGGGCCACAGGGTCTCGTCACGGTGTCTCTGTGCATTCTTATTGCCATCGATAAAATGCAATTGTGTTTGTTGTCCGTAGCTTATGCCTGCCCATACCATCCCCCCACTACATGTGTGGGGCACTCTGTTCTCAATGTTGACATCAGTAAACCGCTCGCCCACAAGACGCCACACACGTGGTCTGCGGTTGTGAGGCAGGATGGACGTACTGCCAAATTCTCTAAAACGATGTTGGAGGCGGCTTATGGTAGAGAAATTAACATTCAATTCTCTGGCAACAGCTCTGGTGGACTTTCCTGCAGCTAGTATGCCAATTCAACTTGAGACATCTGTGGCATTGTGTTGAGTGGCCTTTTATTGTCCCTGGCACAAGGTTCACCTGTGTAATGATCATGTTGTTTAATCAGCTTCTTGATATGCCACACCTGTCAGGTGGATGGATTATCTTGGCGAATGAGAAATGCTCACTAACAGGGATGTCTACAAATTTGTGCACAAAATTTGAGAGAAGTAAGGTGGCGTATGAAACATTTCTGGGACCTTTCTTTTTTTGTCCAGTGTAATACCAGAGGCTCTTATCATGAAACAAATTCTACATCCTTTAAGCATAGCATAGTTTTTTTTAAATTGCCTAATTTGTGAAATTGCTGTATCCGACATTTTGTGATTAGACAATTTAGGCCAGGGCTGTTTCCTCGTCTCCTCACTCCGCTGCTGTCTCCGCCACATTGTTCTCAACACCAATATGCTGGTTAACTCTGCTATTATCCACATAGCAACATGGTCTAGGAAAAGGCTCCAATTCAACAGTGCACTGATGTTTCAGAACCGCGGACAGCGACCGCTATCCAAGCGCATTTGTGATAAAAGACTATTTCTATTAGTGTTGCACCATTGTTCTTATGTAATATAACCATATAGAATTTCAGCAGCACATGTCTTAGTGATGGACTGTTCCATCCCCACGGCCTCCACAATGGATCAGTCCAATCAGACAGGCGCCAATCAGACCGGTGTCTTGTACACCATTAAAAAATTATTATAGTATTGCGGCTGACTGCTCAACTAAAGAAATATCGGTCGACCAACAGCATATCGACCAAACAATCGACCAGTTTAAATGGGATCAACCCTAAACTAATGAGATGGTGTCTATGGTGTTGACTAGTCAAGGGAATGCGATGGTGTTGTCTAATGAGATGGTGTTGACTAGTCTAATGAGATGGTGTTGACTAGTCTAATGAGATGGTGTTGACTAGTCTAATGAGATGGTGTTGTCTAGTCTAAGGATGGTGTTGTTGGTGTTGACTAGTCTAATGAGATGGTGTTGTCTAGTCTAATGAGATGGTGTTGTCTAGTCTAATGAGATGGTGTTGTCTAGTCTAATGAGATGGTGTTGTCTAGTCTAATGAGATGGTGTTGTCTAGTCTAATGAGATGGTGTTGTCTAGTCTAATGAGATGGTGTTGTCTAGTCTAATGAGATGGTGTTGTCTAGTCTAATGAGATGGTGTTGTCTAGTCTAATGAGATGGTGTTGTCTAGTCTAATGAGATGGTGTTGTCTAGTCTAATGAGATGGTGTTGTCTAGTCTAATGAGATGGTGTTGTCTAGTCTAATGAGATGGTGTTGACTAGTCTAATGAGATGGTGTTGTCTAGTCTAATGAGATGGTGTTGTCTAGTCTAATGAGATGGTGTTGTCTAATGAGATGGTGTTGTCTAATGAGATGGTGTTGTCTAATGAGATGGTGTTGTCTAATGAGATGGTGTTGTCTAATGAGATGGTGTTGTCTAATGAGATGGTGTTGTCTAATGAGATGGTGTTGACTAGTCTGAGATGGTGTTGACTAGTCTGAGATGGTGTTGTCTAGTCTGAGATGGTGTTGTCTAGTCTGAGATGGTGTTGTCTAGTCTAATGAGATGGTGTTGTCTAGTCTAATGAGATGGTGTTGACTAGTCTAATGAGATGGTGTTGTCTAGTCTAATGAGATGGTGTTGACTAGTCTAATGAGATGGTGTTGACTAGTCTAATGAGATGGTGTTGTCTAGTCTAATGAGATGGTGTTGACTAGTCTAATGAGATGGTGTTGACTAGTCTAATGAGATGGTGTTGACTAGTCTAATGAGATGGTGTTGACTAGTCTAATGAGATGGTGTTGTCTAGTCTAATGAGATGGTGTTGACTAGTCTAATGAGATGGTGTTGTCTAGTCTAATGAGATGGTGTTGTTGGTGTTGACTAGTCTAATGAGATGGTGTTGACTAGTCTAATGAGATGGTGTTGTCTAGTCTAATGAGATGGTGTTGTCTAGTCTAATGAGATGGTGTTGACTAGTCTAATGAGATGGTGTTGTCTAGTCTAATGAGATGGTGTTGTCTAATGAGATGGTGTTGTTGGTGGTGTCTAGTCTAATGCGATGGTGTTGTCTAGTCTAATGAGATGGTGTTGACTAGTCTAATGAGATGGTGTTGACTAGTCTAATGAGATGGTGTTGTCTAGTCTAAGGATGGTGTTGTTGGTGTTGACTAGTCTAATGAGATGGTGTTGTCTAGTCTAAGGATGGTGTTGTTGGTGTTGACTAGTCTAATGAGATGGTGTTGTCTAGTCTAATGAGATGGTGTTGACTAGTCTAATGAGATGGTGTTGTCTAGTCTAATGAGATGGTGTTGTCTAGTCTAATGAGATGGTGTTGACTAGTCTAATGAGATGGTGTTGACTAGTCTAATGAGATGGTGTTCACTAGTCTAGTGAGATGGTGTTGTCTAGTCTAATGAGATGGTGTTGTCTAGTCTAATGAGATGGTGTTGTCTAGTCTAATGAGATGGTGTTGTCTAGTCTAATGAGATGGTGTTGTCTAGTCTAATGAGATGGTGTTGACTAGTCTAATGAGATGGTGTTGTCTAGTCTAAGGATGGTGTTGTTGGTGTTGGCTAGTCAAGCGAATGCGATGGTGTTGTCTAATGAGATGGTGTTGTCTAATGAGATGGTGTCATTCTGTCATTCCCCAGTATGAGGCTAAGACACGTCTGGAGGGCCTGTCTGGCAACACGTCCATCAGCTCTGCTGACCTGTTTGGGGACGGGAGTGACCGTGACACAGGTAAGGGTTAATGTTGTGTGTTTGTGATCTCTGTCTGTCTCTGTAGGGGCAGCAGGTTATGAGTGTGTTTGACTATTTGGTAATGTGTGTGTGTGTTTGTGTTTGTGATCTCTGTCTCTGTAGGGGCAGCAGGTTATGAGAGTGTGCTGCCGACGGGGCCAGACATTGCTCAGTTCAAACAGGGGGTGAAGACTGTGGCGGGCAAGATGGCCGTGCTGGCCAACGGCGTCATGAACACCATACAGGTGACAGGACCAGAGACGCCTCAACACAATACAATTACACATACAGAGAAACTCTACAGGACCAGAGACACCTCAACACAATACAATTACACATACAGAGAAACTCTACAGGACCAGAGACACCTAAACACAATACAATTACACATACAGAGAAACTCTACAGGACCAGAGACACCTCAATACAATTACACATACAGAGAAACTCTACAGGACCAGAGACGCCTCAATACAATTACACATACAGAGAAACTCTACAGGACCAGAGACACCTCAACACAATACAATTAGACATACAGAGAAACTCTATGGGACCAGAGACACCTCAACACAATACAATTACACATACAGAGAAACTCTATGGGACCAGAGACACCTCAACACAATACAATTACACATACAGAGAAACTCTACAGGACCAGAGACACCTCAATACAATTACACATACAGAGAAACTCTATGGGACCAGAGACACCTCAACACAATACAATTACACATACAGAGAAACTCTATGGGACCAGAGACACCTCAACACAATACAATTAGACATACAGAGAAACTCTACGGGACCAGAGACACCTCAACACAATACAATTACACATACAGAGAAACTCTACAGGACCAGAGACACCTCAACACAATACAATTACACATACAGAGAAACTCTACAGGACCAGAGACACCTCAACACAATACAATTACACATACAGAGAAACTCTACAGGACCAGAGACGCCTCAACACAATACAATTACACATACAGAGAAACTCTATTGTCCTGTCTATTGTCTAGTAGGACACACAACGGAAAAGGTTTTGCAACTGAAAACATGAATTGAGCATTTGTTTTGAACAAGTCCAGGTGGTCTCTCCCTGTTTGTCAGTTTTCTTCAGTTTGGTTCCTAATGATCACTGCTCTTTTCTCTAGTATTGGTAGGAAAACATACCGCTCTGTTCTCTAGTATTGGTAGGAAAACATACCGCTCTGTTCTCTAGTATTGGTAGGAAAACATACCGCTGTGTTCTCTAGTATTGGTAGGAAAACATACCGCTCTGTTCTCTAGTATTGGTAGGAAAACATACCGCTCTGTTCTCTAGTATTGGTAGGAAAACGTACCGCTCTGTTCTCTAGTATTGGTAGGAAAACATACCGCTGTGTTCTCTAGTATTGGTAGGAAAACGTACCGCTGTGTTCTCTAGTATTGGTAGGAAAACATACCGCTCTGTTCTCTAGTATTGGTAGGAAAACATACCGCTGTGTTCTCTAGTATTGGTAGGAAAACGTACCGCTGTGTTCTCTAGTATTGGTAGGAAAACATACCGCTCTGTTCTCTAGTATTGGTAGGAAAACATACCGCTGTGTTCTCTAGTATTGGTAGGAAAACATACCGCTCTGTTCTCTAGTATTGGTAGGAAAACATACCGCTCTGTTCTCTAGTATTGGTAGGAAAACATACCGCTCTGTTCTCTAGTATTGGTAGGAAAACATACCGCTCTGTTCTCTAGTATTGGTAGGAAAACATACTGCTGTGTTCTCTAGTATTGGTAGGAAAACATACCGCTCTGTTCTCTAGTATTGGTAGGAAAACATACCGCTCTGTTCTCTAGTATTGGTAGGAAAACATACCGCTCTGTTCTCTAGTATTGGTAGGAAAACATACCGCTCTGTTCTCTAGTATTGGTAGGTAAACATACCGCTCTGTTCTCTAGTATTGGTAGGTAAACATACCGCTCTGTTCTCTAGTATTGGTAGGAAAACATACCGCTCTGTTCTCTAGTATTGGTAGGAAAACATACCGCTCTGTTCTCTAGTATTGGTAGGAAAACATACCGCTCTGTTCTCTAGTATTGGTAGGAAAACATACCGCTCTGTTCTCTAGTATTGGTAGGAAAACATACTGCTCTGTTCTCTAGTATTGGTAGGAAAACATACCGCTCTGTTCTCTAGTATTGGTAGGAAAACATACCGCTCTGTTCTCTAGTATTGGTAGGAAAACATACTGCTCTGTTCTCTAGTATTGGTAGGAAAACATACCGCTCTGTTCTCTAGTATTGGTAGGAAAACATACCGCTCTGTTCTCTAGTATTGGTAGGAAAACATACCGCTCTGTTCTCTAGTATTGGTAGGAAAACATACCGCTCTGTTCTCTAGTATTGGTAGGTAAACATACCGCTCTGTTCTCTAGTATTGGTAGGAAAACGTACCGCTCTGTTCTCTAGTATTGGTAGGAAAACATACTGCTCTGTTCTCTAGTATTGGTAGGTAAACATACCGCTCTGTTCTCTAGTATTAATTCCACTCTGTTCTCTAGTATTGGTAGGAAAACGTACCGCTCTGTTCTCTAGTATTGGTAGGAAAACATACCGCTCTGTTCTCTAGTATTGGTAGGTAAACATACCGCTCTGTTCTCTAGTATTGGTAGGAAAACATACTGCTCTGTTCTCTAGTATTGGTAGGAAAACATACCGCTCTGTTCTCTAGTATTGGTAGGAAAACATACCGCTCTGTTCTCTAGTATTGGTAGGAAAACATACCGCTCTGTTCTCTAGTATTGGTAGGAAAACATACCGCTCTGTTCTCTAGTATTGGTAGGAAAACATACCGCTCTGTTCTCTAGTATTGGTAGGAAAACGTACCGCTCTGTTCTCTAGTATTGGTAGGAAAACATACCGCTCTGTTCTCTAGTATTGGTAGGAAAACATACCGCTCTGTTCTCTAGTATTGGTAGGAAAACATACTGCTCTGTTCTCTAGTATTGGTAGGAAAACATACCGCTCTGTTCTCTAGTATTGGTAGGAAAACATACCGCTCTGTTCTCTAGTATTGGTAGGAAAACATACTGCTCTGTTCTCTAGTATTGGTAGGAAAACATACCGCTCTGTTCTCTAGTATTGGTAGGAAAACATACCGCTCTGTTCTCTAGTATTGGTAGGAAAACATACCGCTCTGTTCTCTAGTATTGGTAGGAAAACATACCGCTCTGTTCTCTAGTATTGGTAGGAAAACATACCGCTCTGTTCTCTAGTATTGGTAGGTAAACATACCGCTCTGTTCTCTAGTATTGGTAGGAAAACATACCGCTCTGTTCTCTAGTATTGGTAGGAAAACATACCGCTCTGTTCTCTAGTATTGGTAGGAAAACGTACCGCTCTGTTCTCTAGTATTGGTAGGAAAACATACCGCTCTGTTCTCTAGTATTGGTAGGAAAACATACCGCTCTGTTCTCTAGTATTGGTAGGAAAACGTACCGCTCTGTTCTCTAGTATTGGTAGGAAAACATACCGCTCTGTTCTCTAGTATTGGTAGGAAAACATACCGCTCTGTTCTCTAGTATTGGTAGGAAAACATACCGCTCTGTTCTCTAGTATTGGTAGGAAAACATACCGCTCTGTTCTCTAGTATTGGTAGGAAAACATACTGCTCTGTTCTCTAGTATTGGTAGGAAAACATACCGCTCTGTTCTCTAGTATTAATTCCACTCTGTTCTCTAGTATTGGTAGGAAAACGTACCGCTCTGTTCTCTAGTATTGGTAGGAAAACATACCGCTCTGTTCTCTAGTATTGGTAGGTAAACATACCGCTCTGTTCTCTAGTATTGGTAGGAAAACATACTGCTCTGTTCTCTAGTATTGGTAGGAAAACATACCGCTCTGTTCTCTAGTATTGGTAGGAAAACATACCGCTGTGTTCTCTAGTATTGGTAGGAAAACATACCGCTCTGTTCTCTAGTATTGGTAGGAAAACATACCGCTCTGTTCTCTAGTATTGGTAGGTAAACATACCGCTCTGTTCTCTAGTATTGGTAGGAAAACATACTGCTCTGTTCTCTAGTATTGGTAGGAAAACATACCGCTCTGTTCTCTAGTATTGGTAGGAAAACATACCGCTCTGTTCTCTAGTATTGGTAGGTAAACATACCGCTCTGTTCTCTAGTATTGGTAGGAAAACATACCGCTCTGTTCTCTAGTATTGGTAGGAAAACATACCGCTCTGTTCTCTAGTATTGGTAGGAAAACATACCGCTCTGTTCTCTAGTATTGGTAGGAAAACATACCGCTCTGTTCTCTAGTATTGGTAGGAAAACATACCGCTCTGTTCTCTAGTATTGGTAGGAAAACATACCGCTCTGTTCTCTAGTATTGGTAGGTAAACATACCGCTCTGTTCTCTAGTATTGGTAGGAAAACATACCGCTCTGTTCTCTAGTATTGGTAGGAAAACATACCGCTCTGTTCTCTAGTATTGGTAGGAAAACATACCGCTCTGTTCTCTAGTATTGGTAGGAAAACATACCGCTCTGTTCTCTAGTATTGGTAGGAAAACATACTGCTCTGTTCTCTAGTATTGGTAGGAAAACATACCGCTCTGTTCTCTAGTATTAATTCCACTCTGTTCTCTAGTATTGGTAGGAAAACGTACCGCTCTGTTCTCTAGTATTGGTAGGAAAACATACCGCTCTGTTCTCTAGTATTGGTAGGTAAACATACCGCTCTGTTCTCTAGTATTGGTAGGAAAACATACTGCTCTGTTCTCTAGTATTGGTAGGAAAACATACCGCTCTGTTCTCTAGTATTGGTAGGAAAACATACCGCTCTGTTCTCTAGTATTGGTAGGAAAACATACCGCTCTGTTCTCTAGTATTGGTAGGAAAACATACCGCTCTGTTCCCTAGTATTGGTAGGTAAACATACCGCTCTGTTCTCTAGTATTGGTAGGTAAACATACCGCTCTGTTCTCTAGTATTGGTAGGAAAACATACCGCTCTGTTCTCTAGTATTGGTAGGAAAACATACCGCTCTGTTCTCTAGTATTGGTAGGAAAACATACCGCTCTGTTCTCTAGTATTGGTAGGAAAACATACCGCTCTGTTCTCTAGTATTGGTAGGAAAACATACTGCTCTGTTCTCTGGTATTGGTAGGAAAACATACCGCTCTGTTCTCTAGTATTAATTCCACTCTGTTCTCTAGTATTGGTAGGAAAACGTACCGCTCTGTTCTCTAGTATTGGTAGGAAAACATACCGCTCTGTTCTCTAGTATTGGTAGGTAAACATACCGCTCTGTTCTCTAGTATTGGTAGGAAAACATACCGCTCTGTTCTCTAGTATTGGTAGGAAAACATACCGCTCTGTTCTCTAGTATTGGTAGGAAAACATACCGCTCTGTTCTCTAGTATTGGTAGGAAAACATACCGCTCTGTTCTCTAGTATTGGTAGGAAAACATACCGCTCTGTTCTCTAGTATTGGTAGGTAAACATACCGCTCTGTTCTCTAGTATTGGTAGGAAAACATACCGCTCTGTTCTCTAGTATTGGTAGGAAAACGTACCGCTCTGTTCTCTAGTATTGGTAGGAAAACGTACCGCTCTGTTCTCTAGTATTGGTAGGAAAACATACCGCTCTGTTCTCTAGTATTGGTAGGAAAACATACCGCTCTGTTCTCTAGTATTGGTAGGTAAACATACCGCTCTGTTCTCTAGTATTGGTAGGTAAACATACCGCTCTGTTCTCTAGTATTGGTAGGAAAACATACCGCTCTGTTCTCTAGTATTGGTAGGAAAACATACCGCTCTGTTCTCTAGTATTGGTAGGAAAACGTACCGCTCTGTTCTCTAGTATTGGTAGGAAAACATACCGCTCTGTTCTCTAGTATTAATTCCACTCTGTTCTCTAGTATTGGTAGGAAAACGTACCGCTCTGTTCTCTAGTATTGGTAGGAAAACATACCGCTCTGTTCTCTAGTATTGGTAGGTAAACATACCGCTCTGTTCTCTAGTATTGGTAGGAAAACATACCGCTCTGTTCTCTAGTATTGGTAGGAAAACATACCGCTCTGTTCTCTAGTATTGGTAGGAAAACATACCGCTCTGTTCTCTAGTATTGGTAGGAAAACATACCGCTCTGTTCTCTAGTATTGGTAGGAAAACATACCGCTCTGTTCTCTAGTATTGGTAGGAAAACATACCGCTCTGTTCTCTAGTATTGGTAGGTAAACATACCGCTCTGTTCTCTAGTATTGGTAGGTAAACATACCGCTCTGTTCTCTAGTATTGGTAGGAAAACATACCGCTCTGTTCTCTAGTATTGGTAGGAAAACATACCGCTCTGTTCTCTAGTATTGGTAGGAAAACATACCGCTCTGTTCTCTAGTATTGGTAGGAAAACATACCGCTCTGTTCTCTAGTATTGGTAGGAAAACATACTGCTCTGTTCTCTAGTATTGGTAGGAAAACATACCGCTCTGTTCTCTAGTATTGGTAGGAAAACATACCGCTCTGTTCTCTAGTATTGGTAGGAAAACATACCGCTCTGTTCTCTAGTATTGGTAGGAAAACATACCGCTCTGTTCTCTAGTATTGGTAGGAAAACATACCGCTCTGTTCTCTAGTATTGGTAGGAAAACATACCGCTCTGTTCTCTAGTATTGGTAGGAAAACATACCGCTCTGTTCTCTAGTATTGAACATTCCGCTCTGTTCTCTAGTATTGGTAGGAAAACATACCGCTCTGTTCTCTAGTATTGGTAGGAAAACATACCGCTCTGTTCTCTAGTATTGGTAGGAAAACATACCGCTCTGTTCTCTAGTATTGGTAGGAAAACATACCGCTCTGTTCTCTAGTATTGGTAGGAAAACATACCGCTCTGTTCTCTAGTATTGGTAGGAAAACATACCGCTCTGTTCTCTAGTATTGGTAGGAAAACATACCGCTCTGTTCTCTAGTATTGGTAGGAAAACATACCGCTCTGTTCTCTAGTATTGGTAGGAAAACATACCGCTCTGTTCTCTAGTATTGGTAGGAAAACATACCGCTCTGTTCTCTAGTATTGGTAGGAAAACATACCGCTCTGTTCTCTAGTATTGGTAGGAAAACATACCGCTCTGTTCTCTAGTATTGGTAGGAAAACATACCGCTCTGTTCTCTAGTATTGGTAGGAAAACGTACCGCTCTGTTCTCTAGTATTGGTAGGAAAACATACCGCTCTGTTCTCTAGTATTGGTAGGAAAACATACCGCTCTGTTCTCTAGTATTGGTAGGAAAACATACCGCTCTGTTCTCTAGTATTGGTAGGAAAACATACCGCTCTGTTCTCTAGTATTGGTAGGAAAACATACCGCTCTGTTCTCTAGTATTGGTAGGAAAACATACCGCTCTGTTCTCTAGTATTGGTAGGAAAACATACCGCTCTGTTCTCTAGTATTGGTAGGAAAACATACCGCTCTGTTCTCTAGTATTGGTAGGAAAACATACCGCTCTGTTCTCTAGTATTGGTAGGAAAACATACCGCTCTGTTCTCTAGTATTGGTAGGAAAACATACCGCTCTGTTCTCTAGTATTGGTAGGAAAACATACCGCTCTGTTCTCTAGTATTGGTAGGAAAACATACCGCTCTGTTCTCTAGTATTGGTAGGAAAACATACCGCTCTGTTCTCTAGTATTGGTAGGAAAACATACCGCTCTGTTCTCTAGTATTGGTAGGAAAACATACCGCTCTGTTCTCTAGTATTGGTAGGAAAACATACCGCTCTGTTCTCTAGTATTGGTAGGAAAACATACCGCTCTGTTCTCTAGTATTGGTAGGAAAACATACCGCTCTGTTCTCTAGTATTGGTAGGAAAACATACCGCTCTGTTCTCTAGTATTGGTAGGAAAACATACCGCTCTGTTCTCTAGTATTGGTAGGAAAACATACCGCTCTGTTCTCTAGTATTGGTAGGAAAACATACCGCTCTGTTCTCTAGTATTGGTAGGAAAACATACCGCTCTGTTCTCTAGTATTGGTAGGAAAACATACCGCTCTGTTCTCTAGTATTGGTAGGAAAACATACCGCTCTGTTCTCTAGTATTGGTAGGAAAACATACCGCTCTGTTCTCTAGTATTGGTAGGAAAACATACCGCTCTGTTCTCTAGTATTGGTAGGAAAACATACCGCTCTGTTCTCTAGTATTGGTAGGAAAACATACCGCTCTGTTCTCTAGTATTGGTAGGAAAACATACCGCTCTGTTCTCTAGTATTGGTAGGAAAACATACCGCTCTGTTCTCTAGTATTGGTAGGAAAACATACCGCTCTGTTCTCTAGTATTGGTAGGAAAACATACCGCTCTGTTCTCTAGTATTGGTAGGAAAACATACCGCTCTGTTCTCTAGTATTGGTAGGAAAACATACCGCTCTGTTCTCTAGTATTGGTAGGATAACATACCGCTCTGTTCTCTAGTATTGGTAGGAAAACATACCGCTCTGTTCTCTAGTATTGGTAGGAAAACATACCGCTCTGTTCTCTAGTATTGGTAGGAAAACATACCGCTCTGTTCTCTAGTATTGGTAGGAAAACATACCGCTCTGTTCTCTAGTATTGGTAGGAAAACATACCGCTCTGTTCTCTAGTATTGGTAGGAAAACATACCGCTCTGTTCTCTAGTATTGGTAGGAAAACATACCGCTCTGTTCTCTAGTATTGGTAGGAAAACATACCGCTCTGTTCTCTAGTATTGGTAGGAAAACATACCGCTCTGTTCTCTAGTATTGGTAGGAAAACATACCGCTCTGTTCTCTAGTATTGGTAGGAAAACATACCGCTCTGTTCTCTAGTATTGGTAGGAAAACATACCGCTCTGTTCTCTAGTATTGGTAGGAAAACATACCGCTCTGTTCTCTAGTATTGGTAGGAAAACATACCGCTCTGTTCTCTAGTATTGGTAGGAAAACATACCGCTCTGTTCTCTAGTATTGGTAGGAAAACATACCGCTCTGTTCTCTAGTATTGGTAGGAAAACATACCGCTCTGTTCTCTAGTATTGGTAGGAAAACATACCGCTCTGTTCTCTAGTATTGGTAGGAAAACATACCGCTCTGTTCTCTAGTATTGGTAGGAAAACATACCGCTCTGTTCTCTAGTATTGGTAGGAAAACATACCGCTCTGTTCTCTAGTATTGGTAGGAAAACATACCGCTCTGTTCTCTAGTATTGGTAGGAAAACATACCGCTCTGTTCTCTAGTATTGGTAGGAAAACATACCGCTCTGTTCTCTAGTATTGGTAGGAAAACATACCGCTCTGTTCTCTAGTATTGGTAGGAAAACATACCGCTCTGTTCTCTAGTATTGGTAGGAAAACATACCGCTCTGTTCTCTAGTATTGGTAGGAAAACATACCGCTCTGTTCTCTAGTATTGGTAGGAAAACATACCGCTCTGTTCTCTAGTATTGGTAGGTAAACATACCGCTCTGTTCTCTAGTATTGGTAGGAAAACATACCGCTCTGTTCTCTAGTATTGGTAGGAAAACATACCGCTCTGTTCTCTAGTATTGGTAGGAAAACATACCGCTCTGTTCTCTAGTATTGGTAGGAAAACGTACCGCTCTGTTCTCTAGTATTGGTAGGAAAACGTACCGCTCTGTTCTCTAGTATTGGTAGGAAAACGTACCGCTCTGTTCTCTAGTATTGGTAGGAAAACATACCGCTCTGTTCTCTAGTATTGGTAGGAAAACATACCGCTCTGTTCTCTAGTATTGGTAGGAAAACATACCGCTCTGTTCTCTAGTATTGGTAGGAAAACATACCGCTCTGTTCTCTAGTATTGGTAGGAAAACATACCGCTCTGTTCTCTAGTATTAATTCCACTCTGTTCTCTAGTATTGGTAGGAAAACATACCGCTCTGTTCTCTAGTATTGGTAGGAAAACATACCGCTCTGTTCTCTAGTATTGGTAGGAAAACGTACCGCTCTGTTCTCTAGTATTGGTAGGAAAACATACCGCTCTGTTCTCTAGTATTGGTAGGAAAACATACCGCTCTGTTCTCTAGTATTGGTAGGAAAACATACCGCTCTGTTCTCTAGTATTGGTAGGAAAACATACCGCTCTGTTCTCTAGTATTGGTAGGAAAACATACCGCTCTGTTCTCTAGTATTAATTCCACTCTGTTCTCTAGTATTGGTAGGAAAACATACCGCTCTGTTCTCTAGTATTAATTCCACTCTGTTCTCTAGTATTGGTAGGAAAACATACCGCTCTGTTCTCTAGTATTAATTCCACTCTGTTCTCTAGTATTGGTAGGAAAACATACCGCTCTGTTCTCTAGTATGGTGGAACTTCCACTCTGTTCTCTAGTATTGGTAGGAAAACATACCGCTCTGTTCTCTAGTATTAACTTCCACTCTGTTCTCTAGTATTGGTAGGAAAACATACCGCTCTGTTCTCTAGTATTGGTAGGAAAACTTCCGCTCTGTTCTCTAGTATTGGTAGGAAAACATACCGCTCTGTTCTCTAGTATTGGTAGGAAAACATACCGCTCTGTTCTCTAGTATTGGTAGGAAAACATACCGCTCTGTTCTCTAGTATTGGTAGGAAAACATACCGCTCTGTTCTCTAGTATTGGTAGGAAAACATACCGCTCTGTTCTCTAGTATTGGTAGGAAAACATACCGCTCTGTTCTCTAGTATTGGTAGGAAAACGTACCGCTCTGTTCTCTAGTATTGGTAGGAAAACATACCGCTCTGTTCTCTAGTATTGGTAGGAAAACATACCGCTCTGTTCTCTAGTATTGGTAGGAAAACGTACCGCTCTGTTCTCTAGTATTGGTAGGAAAACGTACCGCTCTGTTCTCTAGTATTGGTAGGAAAACATACCGCTCTGTTCTCTAGTATTGGTAGGAAAACGTACCGCTCTGTTCTCTAGTATTGGTAGGAAAACGTACCGCTCTGTTCTCTAGTATTGGTAGGAAAACGTACCGCTCTGTTCTCTAGTATTGGTAGGAAAACATACCGCTCTGTTCTCTAGTATTGGTAGGAAAACGTACCGCTCTGTTCTCTAGTATTGGTAGGAAAACGTACCGCTCTGTTCTCTAGTATTGGTAGGAAAACGTACCGCTCTGTTCTCTAGTATTGGTAGGAAAACGTACCGCTCTGTTCTCTAGTATTGGTAGGAAAACATACCGCTGTGTTCTCTAGTATTGGTAGGAAAACGTACCGCTGTGTTCTCTAGTATTGGTAGGAAAACGTACCGCTCTGTTCTCTAGTATTGGTAGGAAAACGTACCGCTCTGTTCTCTAGTATTGGTAGGAAAACGTACCGCTCTGTTCTCTAGTATTGGTAGGAAAACATACCGCTCTGTTCTCTAGTATTGGTAGGAAAACATACCGCTCTGTTCTCTAGTATTGGTAGGAAAACATACCGCTCTGTTCTCTAGTATTGGTAGGAAAACATACCGCTCTGTTCTCTAGTATTGGTAGGAAAACATACCGCTCTGTTCTCTAGTATTGGTAGGAAAACATACCGCTCTGTTCTCTAGTATTGGTAGGAAAACATACCGCTCTGTTCTCTAGTATTGGTAGGAAAACATACCGCTCTGTTCTCTAGTATTGGTAGGAAAACATACCGCTCTGTTCTCTAGTATTGGTAGGAAAACATACCGCTCTGTTCTCTAGTATTGGTAGGAAAACATACCGCTCTGTTCTCTAGTATTGGTAGGAAAACATACCGCTCTGTTCTCTAGTATTGGTAGGAAAACATACCGCTCTGTTCTCTAGTATTGGTAGGAAAACATACCGCTCTGTTCTCTAGTATTGGTAGGAAAACATACCGCTCTGTTCTCTAGTATTGGTAGGAAAACATACCGCTCTGTTCTCTAGTATTGGTAGGAAAACATACCGCTCTGTTCTCTAGTATTGGTAGGAAAACATACCGCTCTGTTCTCTAGTATTGGTAGGAAAACATACCGCTCTGTTCTCTAGTATTGGTAGGAAAACATACCGCTCTGTTCTCTAGTATTGGTAGGAAAACATACCGCTCTGTTCTCTAGTATTGGTAGGAAAACATACCGCTCTGTTCTCTAGTATTGGTAGGAAAACATACCGCTCTGTTCTCTAGTATTGGTAGGAAAACATACCGCTCTGTTCTCTAGTATTGGTAGGAAAACATACCGCTCTGTTCTCTAGTATTGGTAGGAAAACATACCGCTCTGTTCTCTAGTATTGGTAGGAAAACATACCGCTCTGTTCTCTAGTATTGGTAGGAAAACGTCACTAGATGGATCTTAATGTGCTGACCCAGCTTCTTGTGTTTGTTTTTAGGATCGCTATGGCGCTTACTGAAGAGACCAGGACGACCAACACCCAGCTGCAGGGGGAGAGGGAGCCATGACGTCATACTGATAGAGAGTGGAGGGGGGGGACAGAGCAAATCACTACTGACTGGTATCTGTAGTGAGAGAAGGGAAGAGAGATTGCATGAATGGAGGGGGACCCTACACCCCCCCCCCCCCCCAACCCCGTTTCTGTCCATCCACTTTATAGAGAGTGAGACAAAGTTTTATTTTCAGCGAAGAAAGCTCTGGAAGGTGTAAAGTATTTTTTTTCCTGTTCTAACTAGTCTTGTTTTCTATACTGTTTTGGTCTCTGATTTCAACAAATATTAATGATATAAAGTATTCTCTACGAATGATATGATAACCAATCCTCTCTCGTACTATGCTTTTTGACATTGTTTTTCCTGTGTGTTTTCAACCGTGTCTCACTATTTGAACAGACGTTGATGTTTAACCATTCAGCATTAACATCATCAAAGGGAAGCAGTGGTCCAGTACGGTTGATTTATCCGTTTCCATTTTAGTTACCACGACAATGGATGACATTCTCTGGTCGAATGGAGTTAATCACACCAAGTTAAATTGTAAGGATGTTTTAACTGAACTCCACACAGCAGGAATCAAACGCAACACCTCCACTCTGACTGAGTCTACCAAGGTCAGGAGATGGACCGGGGGGGTATATTTTAGAAACGTAATGACCTAGCCCATCTTGCAGTGTAATGTGAGTTCTTCACCAGGGTCTGAAAGGTTTTCAGTCGGGTCAGAAGAAAGGTTGGCTTTCAGCCTTTTTCAACAGAAAGAGTTCAGTGTGTGTTAGGAATGATCGGGTGCTTCGACTGAATGGTGATGCTGGTAAGAATGTGGATGGTGGTCTCCTTCAGTCTATGCTTGTCCAGTCACTGGGTTTACACAATCACACCACACAAACTTTGGGAAGCCATATTAACCTCTGATGTCGAGAAACACACTTTGATCCCTCATTCTGTTCTAAATGGGAGTTTGATCCCTCATTCTGTTCTAAATGGGAGTTTGATCCCTCATTCTGTTCTAAATGGGAGTTTGATCCCTCATTCTGTTCTAAATGGGAGTTTGATCCCTCATTCTGTTCTAAATGGGAGTTTGATCCCTCATTCTGTTCTAAATGGGAGTTTGATCCCTCATTCTGTTCTAAATGGGAGTTTGATCCCTCATTATGTTCTAAATGGGAGTTTGATCCCTCATTCTGTTTTAAATGGGAGTTTGATCCCTCCATTCTGTTCTAAATGGGAGTTTGATCCCTCATTCGTTCTAAATGGGAGTTTGATCCTCATTCTGTTCTAAATGGGAGTTTGATCCCTCATTATGTTCTAAATGGGAGTTTGATCCCTCATTCTGTTTTAAATGGGAGTTTGATCCCTCCATTCTGTTCTAAATGGGAGTTTGATCCCTCATTATGTTCTAAATGGGAGTTTGATCCCTCATTCTGTTCTAAATGGGAGTTTGATCCCTCATTCCTATTCTAAATGGGAGTTTGATCCCTCATTCTGTTCTAAATGGGAGTTTGATCCCTCCATTCTGTTCTAAATGGGAGTTTGATCCCTCCATTCTGTTCTAAATGGGAGTTTGATCCCTCATTCTGTTCTAAATGGGAGTTTGATCCCTCCATTCTGTTCTAAATGGGAGTTTGATCCCTCATTCTGTACCATCTTGTTGAATGGCAGGAGCAATGACTAATGGAAGGCATGCTGATCAGATTGTTGTAAAACCTGTGACTGGACAGAGCCTGGCTGCCACTCAGTCCCTCGTTGTTTTATGTTCATTTCTGGTGACCTGCCTATCAAAATGAGAGAACGGGGAAGAGGAGCCTACCACCCTTGGTCAAATGGAACCCTGGGGGTAAATTCAGTGAGGTGTAACGTCTAGAACAGGGGTACCTCTACTATTTGAGAAGGTCCAGTCACGAATGTCTTATTTGGCAAAGAAAATATATGAATGGATGTAACAGGTAAAAATACTATATAATACATATAGAGGTGACGTGATTATCTCTTGTTCCTGACTAGTGTATGTTCTACACAATACATTTCTATCTGATATCTCATCATGAACAGAAAGGGTGTCTGGTATCACAGAGCCTGGAAGGTGGAATTGCATTATACCAACGGTTGGTGTTCCAGGATGTCTGTTTTGTAGTTGCTCATCTCAGAAGATTGATATATATATTCTGCGACTACAAAAAAAGATGACCTTGAATGTCACCATTGGTAGTAGTAGCGGGGGTTGATCTAGCACCTTCCATAGCACTAGATATGCACTTGGTTCAAAGTCATTTAACGCCATTGTCTGTTTTGTATGGAGGTCCCCTTTCCGTCTATTTTATTGGTGCTTGCTGAGATGATCATTACAGAGTTGAGGCTCTCATTCCCGGGCTGCATCGCGGCAGCAGTAATGGACTGGAGAAGGTTACACCGTTCTGGACAGTCCCCTTAGTTTGATATACACCACAGGAGGTTGATGGCACCTTAATTGGGGAGGATGGGCTCGTGGTAATGGCTGGAGCAGAATCTGTGGAATGGTATCAAACACATGGTTTCCAGGTGTTTGATGCCATTCCGTTCAGTCCGACCATTATGAGCCGTCCTCCCCTCAGCAGCCTCCACTGATGGACATGTTAGATGGTTGTCTGTTGGAAGGACATTCAAAAGGCATCTCCTGTTTCTCTAACAGCCGTGTGTTTGTTGAGATCAGTGTTTTGTGGTAAGCTCCAAACTTGATCCTGGGGCCCCGTTTTGGTTTTCGCCCTAACACTACACAGCTGAGTTTAAAATATTCAAAGCTTGACACGTTTTTTTTAGCAGCTGTGTAGTGCTAGGGCAAAAACCAAAACGTGCACGGGGCAGCCCAGGACTGAGTTTGAAGGAAATCTCTGGACTATACCACCACTGACCTGTTGACAACTTCTCATTTATTTTTAAGGCATGACTGTCACCATGGGTATTGTTTTGAGTGTGTTCACCCATGACTGGCACCATGGGTTTGAGTGTGTTCACCCATGCCCTCATGCGGCCCGGTCTGTCCCCCTAGTGATGAATAAAGCCTGAATGGCTATCCCAATGACCCATGAAAACAAAAGTTATTTATTGTAGGCTACAAAAAGAGTTAGATTTGTGTCAATAAAGATTGAAATCCATCACTCTGGTTCCCCGCTGTTAAGTTCATGGACTGAATCCTAATTGTCTGCATGACAAGGGCTGTGTTTACAAATGCTGCCCAATTCGGATCTTTTTTTCCCCCAATCAGAGCTGATCTCATTTGTACAGTGTGTGTAAATGCAGCCGTAGTAGCACATTTCATAACAGCAAAGTAATGGTAGTTATGAAAACCTACCTAAAATAAACTGACTGGGTGGTACCAGATTATTATTCTGTTGATTTATTGAACACATTTATAGGACTCATAAACATTCACACAATTTCAAATAAGTACATTAGACCTTTCCTTTTTCCTCTGGTAAGTCAACTTTTGAAAAGGCACTCAGAGCCACAACATTCCACTTCCCTCAATCATCTTCAACAGCCACAACATTCCACTTCCCCCAATCATCTTCAACAGCCACAACATTCCACTTCCCCCAATCATCTTCAACAGCCACAACATTCCACTTCCCCCAATCATCTTCAACAGCCACAACATTCCACTTCCCCCAATCATCTTCAACAGCCACAACATTCCACTTCCCCCAATCATCTTCAACAGCCACAACATTCCACTTCCCCCAATCATCTTCAACAGCCACAACATTCCACTTCCCCCAATCATCTTCAACAGCCACAACATTCCACTTCCCCCAATCATCTTCAACAGCCACAACATTCCACTTCCCCCAATCATCTTCAACAGCCACAACATTCCACTTCCCCCAATCATCTTCAACAGCCACAAAATTCCACTTCCCCCAATCATCTTCAACAGCCACAACATTCCACTTCCCCCAATCATCTTCAACAGCCACAACATTCCACTTCCCCCAATCATCAACACTTTTATCACACAGGGAAAACAACCCGGTTTCAATGTATTTCCAGATGGTTGTCTTCAAGTAGTCTGGAAAAACTACAAATCGATTCTTAATTCTCAACCTCAATTAAGTAACAATTAGACGGGACGGCAGGTAGTCTAGTGGTTAGAGCTTTGGGCCAGTAACCGAAAGGTTGCTGGATTTAATCCCAGAGCTGACAAGGTAAAAATGTTGTTTTGCCCCTGAACAAGGCAGTTAACCCACTGTTCCTAGGCCGTCATTGTAAATAAGAATTTGTTCTTAACTGACTTGCCTAGTTAAATGAGAATACAGCATATATTTAATATACAAATGTTAGATTCCATATCATGGTCACATACATTGTTCATTTGTTTTTCTACCCACTGTGCCAATCTGACAAACATAAGGGCCCAATTCTCTCCTTCCAATTAATGTCCCTTCCTGGCAATTAACATCCCTTCACAGATTTGAAAGGAATTGACTAGTATACGAAATATGGTGGAAACTCCCACTAGCCCATGCCAAATACATATCTAGATGTGGGAAGGCATGAACAAGTGCACACTTTGGGAGAAATTAGATATTGGGACAGCCCCATAGAGAGAACTTCAACCAACCTCAAAGTAATTTGATGTAATGCTGTAGGACCAACTGCACAGAACCCATCAGGGCTAGCTGTAGTGGGTTGTTTAACTGGAGACATTTAGGAGGGATTGTTCCCAGTGACAGACAGCAAAACTGACTGACAAGATGGTGATCATCACCAGCGGTGCCAAAGATATCTCATACCACTCGGTCAATAACACCACTGGGTAATGTATAGTTTACAAAATAAGAAAACTAAATCAGCATCAATTCATCATATAATCATTGGCTCAAGATCAGTCTGAAGGAAGATATGACAGATATCACTCAGATTACAAAAATAAAGGAGGGAATGCAAAAGGCAAGGATCCGTAAGGTACTCTGGCATGCGCTAGCAACAGAACGGAAGGATCCGTAAGGTACTCTGGCATGCCCTAGCAACAGAACGGAAGGATCCGTAAGGTACTCTGGCATGCCCTAGCAACAGAACGGAAGGATCCGTAAGGTACTCTGGCATGCCCTAGCAACAGAACGGAAGGATCCGTAAGGTACTCTGGCATGCCCTAGCAACAGAACGGAAGGATCCGTAAGGTACTCTGGCATGCCCTAGCAACAGAACGGAAGGATCCATAAGGTACTCTGGCATGCCCTAGCAACAGAACGGAAGGATCCGTAAGGTACTCTGGCATGCCCTAGCAACAGAACGGAAGGATCCGTAAGGTACTCTGGCATGCCCTAGCAACAGAACGGAAGGATCCGTAAGGTACTCTGGCATGCCCTAGCAACAGAACGGAAGGATCCATAAGGTACTCTGGCATGCCCTAGCAACAGAACGGAAGGATCCGTAAGGTACTCTGGCATGCCCTAGCAACATAACTGCATGTTGGATCTTATTTGAGGGTCCCAGTTGAAATGGAGCAGATTAACCAGCGCAGGTTTTCCAGTGAGTCTGTGGGGGACTTGAGTCCCTGTGTGTCTCTGTCTCTGTATTTTACTGAGGGTCTCCCTCTTTAGTGTCGATCCCTATCCAGCTGGCCAGGTGACCTTCAACCACCTCTTGCCCTCAGCCCCAGTTATAGAAGTAGATCTTCTGCCAGACAGGTAGGTAATCCATTAGAGGTCCTGGAAGGACAAGTGGAGGTTAAGGTTAAGCCAATCAGGACAATGAACACATTGATTGGCAGAATTTGGAAGCCACAGTGCATGTCAGCAGACAGTGGACCACCAAAAAGGTAAACAATGGAACAAATGCATCCCATGCCATTTTCAGATGCTTGGTTTCTATAAAAAGTAAACACTTACGAGCAACCAGCCCGACGCCGGGAACGTTGTCTGACAGAAATCGGAGTAGGAACAGGATCTTTGTCCTACGTGAAACAAAATCAAAAGGCTTAAAAAGCAGCACACATGATAGAAAATATGCCACGTTCCAATGGTCATTATGGTAAAGAACTTCTCTAGCCAGAGAATCTGTTGGTTTTGATTTTACTTGAATGTATTTTATTCAGGGGAACCCATTAAGACCAGAGTCTAGTTTACAATGGTGCCCTGAGGACAACAATACAACAAATCCAAAATGATCAATACAAATAAAATAAACTACAAATTACAGAATCAACACTACAGCTTCAAACACCACAAATGCTGTACAATCATTTACATTCAATCCAAACAGTTGCAATTCTCATTACATTTCTTCAACATTAAATTCCTAAACTGCCCTACAGGCACTAGAGAGTTGAGATGTAGGGAGTTTTGTAGGCTATAAGCCCAGATATTTATAGGCGGGAACATGCACAATGAAAGAACCATCCAATGCATAAATGTGTAAGCCATCAAATATATCTACGAGAATTAGAAAACAGCATACATTTAGTTTTCTGTTGTAGTTCTGATTCTACTCACTCAGAGAATGTGTAGTGATTCTACTCACTCAGAGAATGTGTAGTGATTCTACTCACTCAGAGAATGTGTAGTGATTCTACTCACTCAGAGAATGTGTAGTGATTCTACTCACTCAGAGAATGTGTAGTGATTCTACTCACTCAGAGAATGTGTAGTGATTCTACTCACTCAGAGAATGTGTAGTGATTCTACTCACTCAGAGAATGTGTAGTGATTCTACTCACTCAGAGAATGTGTAGTGATTCTACTCAGAGAATGTGTAGTGATTCTACTCAGAGAATGTGTAGTGATTCTACTCAGAGAATGTGTAGTGATTCTACTCAGAGAATGTGTAGTGATTCTACTCAGAGAATGTGTAGTGATTCTACTCAGAGAATGTGTAGTGATTCTACTCAGAGAATGTGTAGTGATTCTACTCAGAGAATGTGTAGTGATTCTACTCAGAGAATGTGTAGTGATTCTACTCAGAGAATGTGTAGTGATTCTACTCAGAGAATGTGTAGTGATTCTACTCAGAGAATGTGTAGTGATTCTACTCAGAGAATGTGTAGTGATTCTACTCAGAGAATGTGTAGTGATTCTACTCAGAGAATGTGTAGTGATTCTACTCAGAGAATGTGTAGTGATTCTACTCAGAGAATGTGTAGTGATTCTACTCACTCAGAGAATGTGTAGTGATTCTACTCACTCAGAGAATGTGTAGTGATTCTACTCACTCAGAGAATGTGTAGTGATTCTACTCACTCAGAGAATGTGTAGTGATTCTACTCACTCAGAGAATGTGTAGTGATTCTACTCACTCAGAGAATGTGTAGTGATTCTACTCACTCAGAGAATGTGTAGTGATTCTACTCACTCAGAGAATGTGTAGTGATTCTACTCACTCAGAGAATGTGTAGTGATTCTACTCACTCAGAGAATGTGTAGTGATTCTACTCACTCAGAGAATGTGTAGTGATTCTACTCACTCAGAGAATGTGTAGTGATTCTACTCACACAGAGAATGTGTAGTGATTCTACTCACACAGAGAATGTGTTGTGATTCTACTCACTCAGAGAATGTGTTGTGATTCTACTCACTCAGAGAATGTGTTGTGATTCTACTCACTCAGAGAATGTGTTGTGATTCTACTCACTCAGAGAATGTGTTGTGATTCTACTCACTCAGAGAATGTGTTGTGATTCTACTCACTCAGAGAATGTGTTGTGATTCTACTCACTCAGAGAATGTGTTGTGATTCTACTCACTCAGAGAATGTGTTGTGATTCTACTCACTCAGAGAATGTGTTGTGATTCTACTCACTCAGAGAATGTGTTGTGATTCTACTCACTCAGAGAATGTGTTGTGATTCTACTCACTCAGAGAATGTGTTGTAGTTGTGATTCTACTCACTCAGAGAATGTGTTGTGATTCTACTCACTCAGAGAATGTGTAGTGATTCTACTCACTCAGAGAATGTGTAGTGATTCTACTCACTCAGAGAATGTGTAGTGATTCTACTCACTCAGAGAATGTGTTGTAGTTGTGATTCTACTCACTCAGAGAATGTGTTGTAGAAAGGGGAGCGGAGCAGGTAGTACAGAAGCAGAAAGGCCCTCCTCCTCACCTCCGCCCTCTCCCGCCGGTTCAGAGACTTAGTGTCACTCATCAAACCAAAACTGTGGAGAGAACAGACCAGGGGATACCTCTTTATCCCACTCATGTTTCAGTGCCTCCTTCATGACACAGCTTTTAAATGGCCTGTATAGAAGAGTATGTCTACGGCTATTTTGTTTTAATAGTGGAACACATATCATGCATATATCATGTGCCCAGTCAGTGTGTGCATTTCTTTTGTGATTCCTCTTAGCACATGTCAGTGTAAAGAGAAGAGAGCATGGTTACCTGGTCATTTCCATGGCTCCAGATACGAGCCACGGTTTCCAGGAGCCTCTCCCACACATTCCCAGGCAGAGCACTGCGTTTGGGAGCAGTGTTGAGAAAAACACACCCTCTGAAGTAACACATTCCAAAGTATAGACTGACTGGAGTTAGAATGAGAAATCCTTGAGGTTTCCTTTACCATTGATTAGGTCAAATACTAGTATACTGTATATACAGTGCAGTGATGTATCCCACTAGTAAGGGACGTGCTGTTAAGATGAACAGAATGCTTCTAGGCCATTCAGAGGTATGATATGGAATCATGCAACCATTTCAGCCAATGTACTTTATAGCTGCCGTACCAGACCAGAATCTATAGAGGCAGTAATCATGTGATGACATTGTGCACGTTTAATTATCTAGTGTCTCTGTGGCAGAGTCCCAGAGTAGGAAGGATACAGTGTACCAGCGGGCGTCCGATGTACATGGACTCTGCTATGGTCTCCTGGACCCCCAGGGCAGTGGGACTAGAGGTCAGATCCTCCTCCACATTACACCTCTTCTCCCTACTGGGGGCTGCCCACAGACGGGCCTGCAGAGAGGGAGCTGAGAGACAGAGAGACAGCGAGAGAGACAGAGAGGTAAGGAACAGATAGTACATTCCTGATAAATAGTATTGGCACGGTCCTGAATGCAAACATTGTACTGGAACATGTGTAGTCTTACCATTGCCCAACGGCCTCATCACCCTCCCTGACCGCTGGCCCACGAAGGAGCTGTCATCCTGGTGGTCATCATGGTCCTCATCTGTAAGGAGGGAGAGGTACAGAAATATATTTATGTCCAGGTAGTAGTTCCATGTTGTCTAGATTGTGAACTCTGCAGTATATGGTGCGACCAAGGACATTGGCACATTGGTTATAGCCAATGAGATAGCAGAACAAGAAGCGGACACAGAACTGCCCCAAAGTTGTTTTGAATCAAATGAACAAAGAGAGTCATGTTTAAGTCGTATTGTTTGGATACAGCGGTATCTGCCAGACACCCTGCATTATTAAAAACAAATGTGTTCAACATAAAATATATGCCGACGTGCAAACTCTTGACTTCTGTTACCGTTGCCTCCCTGTGCCTCCCTGTCCAGTGGGGTAATAGGAGGGGAAGTCTGCATGCCAGATTTGTACCAGAAGAGCAGTAGGAAGCGCAAGACGGCTCTGGAGAAATGTTGGACAGAGAGAAAGAACAGAGAGAGGAGTGAGGTGGAAGGAGAGAAATGGAATGTAACACCATGCAACATAACATCCCAGTAACCATGACGTTTTTCAACCATCAGAGACAATCTAAAGAAAAGCACTTTATAATATTAGACCTACAGGCTGCCATTGTCCTTACTAATCCATGTATCACTGAATATCTCATTGTCTTTACTAATCCATGTATCACTGAATATCTCATTGTCTTTACTAATCCCTGTATCACTGAATATCTCATTGTCCTTTACTAATCCATGTATCACTGAATATCTCATTGTCTTTACTAATCCATGTATCACTGAACATGTCATTGTCCTTTACTAATCCATGTATCACTGAATATCTCATTGTCTTTACTAATCCAAGTATCACTGAATATCTCACTAATCCATGTATCACTGAATATCTCATTGTCCTTACTAATCCAAGTATCACTGAATATCTCTCTTTACTAATCCATGTATCACTGAATATCTCACTTTACTAATACATGTATCACTGAATATCTCACTCTTTACTAATCCATGTATCACTGAATAGCTCACTCTTTACTAATCCATGTATCACTGAATATCTCATTGTCCTTACTAATCCAAGTATCACTGAATATCTCTCTTTACTAATCCATGTATCACTGAATATCTCACTTTACTAATACATGTATCACTGAATATCTCACTCTTTACTAATCCATGTATCACTGAATAGCTCACTCTTTACTAATCCATGTATCACTGAATATCTCACTCTTTACGAATCCATGTATCACTGAATATGTCAATGTCTTTACTAATCCAAGTATCACTGAATATCTCACTCTTTACTAATCCATGTATCACTGAATGTCATTGTCCTTTACTAATCCATGTATCACTTAATATCTCATTGTCTTTACTAATCCAAGTATCACTGAATATCTCACTCTTTACTAATCCATGTATCACTGAATGTCATTGTCCTTTACTAATCCATGTATCACTTAATATCTCATTGTCTTTACTAATCCAAGTATCACTGAATATCTCACTCTTTACTAATCCATGTATCACTGAATATCTCACTCTTTACTAATCCATGTATCACTGAATATCTCACTAATCCATATATCACTGAATATCTCACTCTTTACTAATCCATGTATCACTGCATATCTCATTGTCTTTACTAATCCCTGTATCCATGCATATTTATTTGACTTTTCAAACTATACAGCATGTTGTAGATGGATCAAAAGGGATCAAGTGAAAGCGTTGGTTAGATATCGCTCCACGAGGGGCTCCTTCATTCCTTACTTAGTGACCTGGATGAGCACTATGACCAGCCAGCGACCTCCCTCCCCACACAGCTTGGTGGCCCCCATCTCCAGGAACACCTCCACGTACTCCACCACTGACAGCCAGGTGAGAAGCCTCTGCTGAGAGAGAGACTGAACAAAATACCGCACACACACACATGGTCAGGGATTGCACAGTCAGTTCCGATAGCACTTCCCTGTTTCAGAGTGTTTTCTTCCATTTTGTGCCCAATGAACACAACCCAGCACATATGTAGACTATCGTGGACCTCACCATGGGTAAAGTTAGACTATTGTGATTGACCTGGTGGAGGTGGACCTCACCATGGGTAAGGTTAGACTATTGTGATTGACCTGGTGGAGGTGGACCTCACCATGGGTAGGGTTAGACTATTGTGATTGACCAGGTGGAGGTGGACCTCACCATGGGTTAGACTATTGTGATTGACCTGGTGGAGGTGGACCTCACCATGGGTAGGGTTAGACTATTGTGATTGACCTGGTGGAGGTGGACCTCACCATGGGTAAGGTTAGACTATTGTGATTGACCTGGTGGAGGTGGACCTCGCCATGGGTAAGGTTAGACTATTGTGATTGACCTGGTGGAGGTGGACCTCACCATGGGTTAGACTATTGTGATTGACCTGGTGGAGGTGGACCTCACCATGGGTTAGACTATTGTGATTGACCAGGTGGAGGTGGACCTCACCATGGGTTAGACTATTGTGATTGACCTGGTGGAGGTGGACCTCACCATGGGTAAAGTTAGACTATTGTGATTGACCAGGTGGAGGTAGACCTTACCATGGGTAAGGTTAGACTATTGTGATTGACCTGGTGGAGGTGGACCTCATCATGGGTAAGGTTAGACTATTGTGATTGACTTGGTGGAGGTGGACCTCACCATGGGTTAGACTATTGTGATTGACCTGGTGGAGGTGGACCTCACCATGGGTTAGACTATTGTGATTGACCTGGTGGAGGTGGACCTCACCATGGGTAAGGTTAGACTATTGTGATTGACCAGGTGGAGGTGGACCTCACCATGGGTAAGGTTAGACTATTGTGATTGACCTGGTGGAGGTGGACCTCACCATGGGTAAAGTTAGACTATTGTGATTGACCTGGTGGAGGTGGACCTCGCCATGGGTAAGGTTAGACTATTGTGATTGACCTGGTGGAGGTGGACCTCACCATGGGTAGGGTTAGACTATTGTGATTGACCAGGTGGAGGTGGACCTCACCATGGGTAAGGTTAGACTATTGTGATTGACCAGGTGGAGGTGGACCTCACCATGGGTAAGGTTAGACTATTGTGATTGACCTGGTGGAGGTGGACCTCACCATGGGTAAAGTTAGACTATTGTGATTGACCTGGTGGAGGTGGACCTCGCCATGGGTAAGGTTAGACTATTGTGATTGACCTGGTGGAGGTGGACCTCACCATGGGTAGGGTTAGACTATTGTGATTGACCAGGTGGAGGTGGACCTCACCATGGGTAAGGTTAGACTATTGTGATTGACTTGGTGGAGGTAGACCTCACCATGGGTAAGGTTAGACTATTGTGATTGACCAGGTGGAGGTGGACCTCACCATGGGTAAGGTTAGACTATTGTGATTGACCTGGTGGAGGTGGACCTCACCATGGGTAAGGTTAGACTATTGTGATTGACCTGGTGGAGGTGGACCTCACCATGGGTAAGACTACTGTGATTGACCTGGTGGAGGTGGACCTCACCATGGGTAAAGTTAGACTATTGTGATTGACCAGGTGGAGGTAGACCTCACCATGGGTAAGGTTAGACTATTGTGATTGACCTGGTGGAGGTGGACCTCATCATGGGTAAGGTTAGACTATTGTGATTGACTTGGTGGAGGTAGACCTCACCATGGGTAAGGTTAGACTATTGTAATTGACCAGGTGGAGGTGGACCTCACCATAGGTTAGACTATTGTGATTGACTTGGTGGAGGTGAACCTCACCATGGGTAGGGTTAGACTAGTGTGATTGACCAGGTGGAGGTGAACCTCACCATGGGTAGGGTTAGACTAGTGTGATTGACCAGGTGGAGGTGGACCTCACCATGGGTAAGGTTAGACTATTGTGATTGACCTGGTGGAGGTGGACCTCACCATGGGTAAGGTTAGACTATTGTGATTGACCTGGTGGAGGTGAACCTCACCATGGGTAGGGTTAGACTAGTGTGATTGACCAGGTGGAGGTGAACCTCACCATGGGTAGGGTTAGACTAGTGTGATTGACCAGGTGGAGGTGGACCTCACCATGGGTAAGGTTA
>NW_026601605.1:0-42575 GCF_029448725.1 Salvelinus fontinalis
TACCAATCTTTAACTAGAGCTATTTTTGTAACCCTTCGCCTGTTTTTCTGGCTTCGGTAAAAAATGTCAGAAGTTAGCAGATTCATTAAATTCAAAACAACTTTCACAAAAACTGCCGTTTGACCCCTTTCCCAACATTTTACAGAAAACAATGTTTTCTATATAAAATCTACCCCTACTCTTCTGCTTTTCAAGCAACAAGTCGGATTTCAAATCGGGTCTACCAATCTTTAACAAGAGCTATTTTTGTAACCCTTCGCCTGTTTTTCTGGCTTCGGTAAAAAATGTCAGAAGTTAGCAGATTCATTAAATTCAAAACAACTTTCACAAACAACTGCCGTTTTGACCCCTTTCCCAACATTTTACAGAAAACAATGTTTTCTATATAAAATCTACCCCTAATCTTCTGCTTTTCAAGCAACAAGTCGGATTTCAAATCGGGTCTACCAATCTGTAACTAGAGCTATTTTTGTAACCCTTCGCCTGTTTTTCTGGTTTCGGTAAAAAATGTCAGAAGTTAGCAGATTCATTAAATTCAAAACAACTTTCACAAACAACTGCCGTTTTGACCCCTTTCCCCACATTTTACAGAAAACAATGTTTTCTATATAAAAATCTACCCCTACTCTTCTGCTTTTCAAGCAACAAGTCGGATTTCAAATCGGGTCTACCAATCTGTAACTAGAGCTATTTTTGTAACCCATCGCCTGTTTTTCTGGCTTCGGTAAAAAATGTCAGAAGTTAGCAGATTCATTAAATTCAAAACAACTTTCACAAAAACTGCCGTTTGACCCCTTTCCCAACATTTTACAGAAAACAATGTTTTCTATATAAAATCTACCCCTACTCTTCTGCTTTTCAAGCAACAAGTCGGATTTCAAATCGGGTCTACCAATCTTTAACTAGAGCTATTTTTGTAACCCTTCGCCTGTTTTTCTGGCTTCGGTAAAAAATGTCAGAAGTTAGCAGATTCATTAAATTCAAAACAACTTTCACAAACAACTGCCGTTTTGACCCCTTTCCCAACATTTTACAGAAAACAATGTTTTCTATATAAAATCTACCCCTAATCTTCTGCTTTTCAAGCAACAAGTCGGATTTCAAATCGGGTCTACCAATCTGTAACTAGAGCTATTTTTGTAACCCTTCGCCTGTTTTTCTGGTATCGGTAAAAAATGTCACAAGTTAGCAGATTCATTAAATTCAAAACAACTTTCACAAACAACTGCCGTTTTGACCCCTTTCCCCACATTTTACAGAAAACAATGTTTTCTATATAAAATCTACCCCTACTCTTCTGCTTTTCAAGCAACAAGTCGGATTTCAAATCGGGTCTACCAATCTTTAACTAGAGCTATTTTTGTAACCCTTCGCCTGTTTTTCTGGCTTCGGTAAAAAATGTCAGAAGTTAGCAGATTCATTAAATTCAAAACAACTTTCACAAAAACTGCCGTTTGACCCCTTTCCCAACATTTTACAGAAAACAATGTTTTCTATATAAAATCTACCCCTACTCTTCTGCTTTTCAAGCAACAAGTCGGATTTCAAATCGGGTCTACCAATCTTTAACAAGAGCTATTTTTGTAACCCTTCGCCTGTTTTTCTGGCTTCGGTAAACAATGTCAGAAGTTAGCAGATTCATTAAATTCAAAACAACTTTCACAAACAACTGCCGTTTTGACCCCTTTCCCAACATTTTACAGAAAACAATGTTTTCTATATAAAATCTACCCCTAATCTTCTGCTTTTCAAGCAACAAGTCGGATTTCAAATCGGGTCTACCAATCTGTAACTAGAGCTATTTTTGTAACCCTTCGCCTGTTTTTCTGGTATCGGTAAAAAATGTCACAAGTTAGCAGATTCATTAAATTCAAAACAACTTTCACAAACAACTGCCGTTTTGACCCCTTTCCCCACATTTTACAGAAAACAATGTTTTCTATATAAAATCTACCCCTACTTTTCTGCTTTTCAAGCAACAAGTCGGATTTCAAATCGGGTCTACCAATCTGTAACTAGAGCTATTTTTGTAACCCTTCGCCTGTTTTTCTGGTTTCGGTAAAAAATGTCAGAAGTTAGCAGATTCATTAAATTCAAAACAACTTTCACAAACAACTGCCTTTTTTACCCCTTTCCCCACATTTTACAGAAAACAATGTTTTCTATATAAAATCTACCCCTACTCTTCTGCTTTTCAAGCAACAAGTCGGATTTCAAATCGGGTCTACCAATCTGTAACTAGAGCTATTTTTGTAACCCTTCGCCTGATTTTCTGGCTTCGGTAAAAAATGTCAGAAGTTAGCAGATTCATTAAATTCAAAACAACTTTCACAAAAACTGCCGTTTGACCCCTTTCCCAACATTTTACAGAAAACAATGTTTTCTATATAAAATCTACCCCTACTCTTCTGCTTTTCAAGCAACAAGTCGGATTTCAAATCGGGTCTACCAATCTTTAACAAGAGCTATTTTTGTAACCCTTCGCCTGTTTTTCTGGCTTCGGTAAAAAATGTCAGAAGTTAGCAGATTCATTAAATTCAAAACAACTTTCACAAACAACTGCCGTTTTGACCCCTTTCCCAACATTTTACAGAAAACAATGTTTTCTATATAAAATCTACCCCTAATCTTCTGCTTTTCAAGCAACAAGTCGGATTTCAAATCGGGTCTACCAATCTGTAACTAGAGCTATTTTTGTAACCCTTCGCCTGTTTTTCTGGTTTCGGTAAAAAATGTCAGAAGTTAGCAGATTCATTAAATTCAAAACAACTTTCACAAACAACTGCCGTTTTGACCCCTTTCCCCACATTTTACAGAAAACAATGTTTTCTATATAAAAATCTACCCCTACTCTTCTGCTTTTCAAGCAACAAGTCGGATTTCAAATCGGGTCTACCAATCTGTAACTAGAGCTATTTTTGTAACCCATCGCCTGTTTTTCTGGCTTCGGTAAAAAATGTCAGAAGTTAGCAGATTCATTAAATTCAAAACAACTTTCACAAAAACTGCCGTTTGACCCCTTTCCCAACATTTTACAGAAAACAATGTTTTCTATATAAAATCTACCCCTACTCTTCTGCTTTTCAAGCAACAAGTCGGATTTCAAATCGGGTCTACCAATCTTTAACTAGAGCTATTTTTGTAACCCTTCGCCTGTTTTTCTGGCTTCGGTAAAAAATGTCAGAAGTTAGCAGATTCATTAAATTCAAAACAACTTTCACAAACAACTGCCGTTTTGACCCCTTTCCCAACATTTTACAGAAAACAATGTTTTCTATATAAAATCTACCCCTAATCTTCTGCTTTTCAAGCAACAAGTCGGATTTCAAATCGGGTCTACCAATCTGTAACTAGAGCTATTTTTGTAACCCTTCGCCTGTTTTTCTGGTATCGGTAAAAAATGTCACAAGTTAGCAGATTCATTAAATTCAAAACAACTTTCACAAACAACTGCCGTTTTGACCCCTTTCCCCACATTTTACAGAAAACAATGTTTTCTATATAAAATCTACCCCTACTCTTCTGCTTTTCAAGCAACAAGTCGGATTTCAAATCGGGTCTACCAATCTTTAACTAGAGCTATTTTTGTAACCCTTCGCCTGTTTTTCTGGCTTCGGTAAAAAATGTCAGAAGTTAGCAGATTCATTAAATTCAAAACAACTTTCACAAAAACTGCCGTTTGACCCCTTTCCCAACATTTTACAGAAAACAATGTTTTCTATATAAAATCTACCCCTACTCTTCTGCTTTTCAAGCAACAAGTCGGATTTCAAATCGGGTCTACCAATCTTTAACAAGAGCTATTTTTGTAACCCTTCGCCTGTTTTTCTGGCTTCGGTAAACAATGTCAGAAGTTAGCAGATTCATTAAATTCAAAACAACTTTCACAAACAACTGCCGTTTTGACCCCTTTCCCAACATTTTACAGAAAACAATGTTTTCTATATAAAATCTACCCCTAATCTTCTGCTTTTCAAGCAACAAGTCGGATTTCAAATCGGGTCTACCAATCTGTAACTAGAGCTATTTTTGTAACCCTTCGCCTGTTTTTCTGGTATCGGTAAAAAATGTCACAAGTTAGCAGATTCATTAAATTCAAAACAACTTTCACAAACAACTGCCGTTTTGACCCCTTTCCCCACATTTTACAGAAAACAATGTTTTCTATATAAAATCTACCCCTACTTTTCTGCTTTTCAAGCAACAAGTCGGATTTCAAATCGGGTCTACCAATCTGTAACTAGAGCTATTTTTGTAACCCTTCGCCTGTTTTTCTGGTTTCGGTAAAAAATGTCAGAAGTTAGCAGATTCATTAAATTCAAAACAACTTTCACAAACAACTGCCTTTTTTACCCCTTTCCCCACATTTTACAGAAAACAATGTTTTCTATATAAAATCTACCCCTACTCTTCTGCTTTTCAAGCAACAAGTCGGATTTCAAATCGGGTCTACCAATCTGTAACTAGAGCTATTTTTGTAACCCTTCGCCTGATTTTCTGGCTTCGGTAAAAAATGTCAGAAGTTAGCAGATTCATTAAATTCAAAACAACTTTCACAAACAACTGCCGTTTTCACCCCATTCCCAACATTTTACAGAAAACAATGTTTTCTATATAAAATCTACCCCTACTCTTCTGCTTTTCAAGCAACAAGTCGGATTTCAAATCGGGTCTACCAATCTGTAACTAGAGCTATTTTTGTAACCCTTCGCCTGTTTTTCTGGTTTCGGTAAAAAATGTCAGAAGTTAGCAGATTCATTAAATTCAAAACAACTTTCACAAACAACTGCCGTTTTGACCCCTTTCCCCACATTTTACAGAAAACAATGTTTTCTATATAAAAATCTACCCCTACTCTTCTGCTTTTCAAGCAACAAGTCGGATTTCAAATCGGGTCTACCAATCTGTAACTAGAGCTATTTTTGTAACCCATCGCCTGTTTTTCTGGCTTCGGTAAAAAATGTCAGAAGTTAGCAGATTCATTAAATTCAAAACAACTTTCACAAAAACTGCCGTTTGACCCCTTTCCCAACATTTTACAGAAAACAATGTTTTCTATATAAAATCTACCCCTACTCTTCTGCTTTTCAAGCAACAAGTCGGATTTCAAATCGGGTCTACCAATCTGTAACTAGAGCTATTTTTGTAACCCATCGCCTGTTTTTCTGGCTTCGGTAAAAAATGTCAGAAGTTAGCAGATTCATTAAATTCAAAACAACTTTCACAAAAACTGCCGTTTGACCCCTTTCCCAACATTTTACAGAAAACAATGTTTTCTATATAAAATCTACCCCTAATCTTCTGCTTTTCAAGCAACAAGTCGGATTTCAAATCGGGTCTACCAATCTGTAACTAGAGCTATTTTTGTAACCCTTCGCCTGTTTTTCTGGTATCGGTAAAAAATGTCACAAGTTAGCAGATTCATTAAATTCAAAACAACTTTCACAAACAACTGCCGTTTTGACCCCTTTCCCCACATTTTACAGAAAACAATGTTTTCTATATAAAATCTACCCCTACTCTTCTGCTTTTCAAGCAACAAGTCGGATTTCAAATCGGGTCTACCAATCTGTAACTAGAGCTATTTTTGTAACCCTTCGCCTGTTTTTCTGGCTTCGGTAAAAAATGTCAGAAGTTAGCAGATTCATTAAATTCAAAACAACTTTCACAAACAACTGCCGTTTTGACCCCTTTCCCCACATTTTACAGAAAACAATGTTTTCTATATAAAATCTACCCCTACTCTTCTGCTTTTCAAGCAACAAGTCGGATTTCAAATCGGGTCTACCAATCTGTAACTAGAGCTATTTTTGTAACCATTCGCCTGATTTTCTGGCTTCGGTAAAAAATGTCAGAAGTTAGCAGATTCATTAAATTCAAAACAACTTTCACAAACAACTGCCGTTTTGACCCCATTCCCAACATTTTACAGAAAACAATGTTTTCTATATAAAATCTACCCCTACTCTTCTGCTTTTCAAGCAACAAGTCGGATTTCAAATCGGGTCTACCAATCTGTAACTAGAGCTATTTTTGTAACCCTTCGCCTGTTTTTCTGGTTTCGGTAAAAAATGTCAGAAGTTAGCAGATTCATTAAATTCAAAACAACTTTCACAAACAACTGCCGTTTTGACCCCTTTCCCCACATTTTACAGAAAACAATGTTTTCTATATAAAAATCTACCCCTACTCTTCTGCTTTTCAAGCAACAAGTCGGATTTCAAATCGGGTCTACCAATCTGTAACTAGAGCTATTTTTGTAACCCATCGCCTGTTTTTCTGGCTTCGGTAAAAAATGTCAGAAGTTAGCAGATTCATTAAATTCAAAACAACTTTCACAAAAACTGCCGTTTGACCCCTTTCCCAACATTTTACAGAAAACAATGTTTTCTATATAAAATCTACCCCTACTCTTCTGCTTTTCAAGCAACAAGTCGGATTTCAAATCGGGTCTACCAATCTTTAACTAGAGCTATTTTTGTAACCCTTCGCCTGTTTTTCTGGCTTCGGTAAAAAATGTCAGAAGTTAGCAGATTCATTAAATTCAAAACAACTTTCACAAACAACTGCCGTTTTGACCCCTTTCCCAACATTTTACAGAAAACAATGTTTTCTATATAAAATCTACCCCTAATCTTCTGCTTTTCAAGCAACAAGTCGGATTTCAAATCGGGTCTACCAATCTGTAACTAGAGCTATTTTTGTAACCCTTCGCCTGTTTTTCTGGTATCGGTAAAAAATGTCACAAGTTAGCAGATTCATTAAATTCAAAACAACTTTCACAAACAACTGCCGTTTTGACCCCTTTCCCCACATTTTACAGAAAACAATGTTTTCTATATAAAATCTACCCCTACTCTTCTGCTTTTCAAGCAACAAGTCGGATTTCAAATCGGGTCTACCAATCTTTAACTAGAGCTATTTTTGTAACCCTTCGCCTGTTTTTCTGGCTTCGGTAAAAAATGTCAGAAGTTAGCAGATTCATTAAATTCAAAACAACTTTCACAAAAACTGCCGTTTGACCCCTTTCCCAACATTTTACAGAAAACAATGTTTTCTATATAAAATCTACCCCTACTCTTCTGCTTTTCAAGCAACAAGTCGGATTTCAAATCGGGTCTACCAATCTTTAACTAGAGCTATTTTTGTAACCCTTCGCCTGTTTTTCTGGCTTCGGTAAAAAATGTCAGAAGTTAGCAGATTCATTAAATTCAAAACAACTTTCACAAACAACTGCCGTTTTGACCCCTTTCCCAACATTTTACAGAAAACAATGTTTTCTATATAAAATCTACCCCTAATCTTCTGCTTTTCAAGCAACAAGTCGGATTTCAAATCGGGTCTACCAATCTGTAACTAGAGCTATTTTTGTAACCCTTCGCCTGTTTTTCTGGTATCGGTAAAAAATGTCACAAGTTAGCAGATTCATTAAATTCAAAACAACTTTCACAAACAACTGCCGTTTTGACCCCTTTCCCCACATTTTACAGAAAACAATGTTTTCTATATAAAATCTACCCCTACTTTTCTGCTTTTCAAGCAACAAGTCGGATTTCAAATCGGGTCTACCAATCTGTAACTAGAGCTATTTTTGTAACCCTTCGCCTGTTTTTCTGGTTTCGGTAAAAAATGTCAGAAGTTAGCAGATTCATTAAATTCAAAACAACTTTCACAAACAACTGCCTTTTTTACCCCTTTCCCCACATTTTACAGAAAACAATGTTTTCTATATAAAAATCTACCCCTACTTTTCTGCTTTTCAAGCAACAAGTCGGATTTCAAATCGGGTCTACCAATCTGTAACTAGAGCTATTTTTGTAACCCATCGCCTGTTTTTCTGGCTTCGGTAAAAAATGTCAGAAGTTAGCAGATTCATTAAATTCAAAACAACTTTCACAAAAACTGCCGTTTGACCCCTTTCCCAACATTTTACAGAAAACAATGTTTTCTATATAAAATCTACCCCTACTCTTCTGCTTTTCAAGCAACAAGTCGGATTTCAAATCGGGTCTACCAATCTGTAACTAGAGCTATTTTTGTAACCCATCGCCTGTTTTTCTGGCTTCGGTAAAAAATGTCAGAAGTTAGCAGATTCATTAAATTCAAAACAACTTTCACAAAAACTGCCGTTTGACCCCTTTCCCAACATTTTACAGAAAACAATGTTTTCTATATAAAATCTACCCCTACTCTTCTGCTTTTCAAGCAACAAGTCGGATTTCAAATCGGGTCTACCAATCTTTAACTAGAGCTATTTTTGTAACCCTTCGCCTGTTTTTCTGGCTTCGGTAAAAAATGTCAGAAGTTAGCAGATTCATTAAATTCAAAACAACTTTCACAAACAACTGCCGTTTTGACCCCTTTCCCAACATTTTACAGAAAACAATGTTTTCTATATAAAATCTACCCCTAATCTTCTGCTTTTCAAGCAACAAGTCGGATTTCAAATCGGGTCTACCAATCTGTAACTAGAGCTATTTTTGTAACCCTTCGCCTGTTTTTCTGGTATCGGTAAAAAATGTCACAAGTTAGCAGATTCATTAAATTCAAAACAACTTTCACAAACAACTGCCGTTTTGACCCCTTTCCCCACATTTTACAGAAAACAATGTTTTCTATATAAAATCTACCCCTACTCTTCTGCTTTTCAAGCAACAAGTCGGATTTCAAATCGGGTCTACCAATCTGTAACTAGAGCTATTTTTGTAACCCTTCGCCTGTTTTTCTGGTTTCGGTAAAAAATGTCAGAAGTTAGCAGATTCATTAAATTCAAAACAACTTTCACAAACAACTGCCTTTTTTACCCCTTTCCCCACATTTTACAGAAAACAATGTTTTCTATATAAAATCTACCCCTACTCTTCTGCTTTTCAAGCAACAAGTCGGATTTCAAATCGGGTCTACCAATCTGTAACTAGAGCTATTTTTGTAACCATTCGCCTGATTTTCTGGCTTCGGTAAAAAATGTCAGAAGTTAGCAGATTCATTAAATTCAAAACAACTTTCACAAAAACTGCCGTTTGACCCCTTTCCCAACATTTTACAGAAAACAATGTTTTCTATATAAAATCTACCCCTACTCTTCTGCTTTTCAAGCAACAAGTCGGATTTCAAATCGGGTCTACCAATCTTTAACTAGAGCTATTTTTGTAACCCTTCGCCTGTTTTTCTGGCTTCGGTAAAAAATGTCAGAAGTTAGCAGATTCATTAAATTCAAAACAACTTTCACAAACAACTGCCGTTTTGACCCCTTTCCCAACATTTTACAGAAAACAATGTTTTCTATATAAAATCTACCCCTAATCTTCTGCTTTTCAAGCAACAAGTCGGATTTCAAATCGGGTCTACCAATCTGTAACTAGAGCTATTTTTGTAACCCTTCGCCTGTTTTTCTGGTATCGGTAAAAAATGTCACAAGTTAGCAGATTCATTAAATTCAAAACAACTTTCACAAACAACTGCCGTTTTGACCCCTTTCCCCACATTTTACAGAAAACAATGTTTTCTATATAAAATCTACCCCTACTCTTCTGCTTTTCAAGCAACAAGTCGGATTTCAAATCGGGTCTACCAATCTGTAACTAGAGCTATTTTTGTAACCCTTCGCCTGTTTTTCTGGTTTCGGTAAAAAATGTCAGAAGTTAGCAGATTCATTAAATTCAAAACAACTTTCACAAACAACTGCCTTTTTTACCCCTTTCCCCACTTTTTACAGAAAACAATGTTTTCTATATAAAATCTACCCCTACTCTTCTGCTTTTCAAGCAACAAGTCGGATTTCAAATCGGGTCTACCAATCTGTAACTAGAGCTATTTTTGTAACCATTCGCCTGATTTTCTGGCTTCGGTAAAAAATGTCAGAAGTTAGCAGATTCATTAAATTCAAAACAACTTTCACAAACAACTGCCGTTTTCACCCCATTCCCAACATTTTACAGAAAACAATGTTTTCTATATAAAATCTACCCCTACTCTTCTGCTTTTCAAGCAACAAGTCGGATTTCAAATCGGGTCTACCAATCTGTAACTAGAGCTATTTTTGTAACCCTTCGCCTGTTTTTCTGGTTTCGGTAAAAAATGTCAGAAGTTAGCAGATTCATTAAATTCAAAACAACTTTCACAAACAACTGCCGTTTTGACCCCTTTCCCCACATTTTACAGAAAACAATGTTTTCTATATAAAAATCTACCCCTACTCTTCTGCTTTTCAAGCAACAAGTCGGATTTCAAATCGGGTCTACCAATCTGTAACTAGAGCTATTTTTGTAACCCATCGCCTGTTTTTCTGGCTTCGGTAAAAAATGTCAGAAGTTAGCAGATTCATTAAATTCAAAACAACTTTCACAAAAACTGCCGTTTGACCCCTTTCCCAACATTTTACAGAAAACAATGTTTTCTATATAAAATCTACCCCTACTCTTCTGCTTTTCAAGCAACAAGTCGGATTTCAAATCGGGTCTACCAATCTTTAACTAGAGCTATTTTTGTAACCCTTCGCCTGTTTTTCTGGCTTCGGTAAAAAATGTCAGAAGTTAGCAGATTCATTAAATTCAAAACAACTTTCACAAACAACTGCCGTTTTGACCCCTTTCCCAACATTTTACAGAAAACAATGTTTTCTATATAAAATCTACCCCTAATCTTCTGCTTTTCAAGCAACAAGTCGGATTTCAAATCGGGTCTACCAATCTGTAACTAGAGCTATTTTTGTAACCCTTCGCCTGTTTTTCTGGTTTCGGTAAAAAATGTCACAAGTTAGCAGATTCATTAAATTCAAAACAACTTTCACAAACAACTGCCGTTTTGACCCCTTTCCCCACATTTTACAGAAAACAATGTTTTCTATATAAAATATACCCCCTACTCTTCTGCTTTTCAAGCAACAAGTCGGATTTCAAATCGGGTCTACCAATCTGTAACTAGAGCTATTTTTGTAACCCTTCGCCTGTTTTTCTGGCTTCGGTAAAAAATGTCAGAAGTTAGCAGATTCATTAAATTCAAAACAACTTTCACAAACAACTGCCGTTTTGACCCCTTTCCCAACATTTTCCAGAAAACAATGTTTTCTATATAAAATCTACCCCTACTCTTCTGCTTTTCAAGCAACAAGTCGGATTTCAAATCGGGTCTACCAATCTGTAACTAGAGCTATTTTTGTAACCCATCGCCTGTTTTTCTGGCTTCGGTAAAAAATGTCAGAAGTTAGCAGATTCATTAAATTCAAAACAACTTTCACAAAAACTGCCGTTTTGACCCCTTTCCCAACATTTTACAGAAAACAATGTTTTCTATATAAAATCTACCCCTACTCTTCTGCTTTTCAAGCAACAAGTCGGATTTCAAATCGGGTCTACCAATCTTTAACTAGAGCTATTTTTGTAACCCTTCGCCTGTTTTTCTGGCTTCGGTAAAAAATGTCAGAAGTTAGCAGATTCATTAAATTCAAAACAACTTTCACAAACAACTGCCGTTTTGACCCCTTTCCCAACATTTTACAGAAAACAATGTTTTCTATATAAAATCTACCCCTAATCTTCTGCTTTTCAAGCAACAAGTCGGATTTCAAATCGGGTCTACCAATCTGTAACTAGAGCTATTTTTGTAACCCTTCGCCTGTTTTTCTGGCTTCGGTAAAAAATGTCAGAAGTTAGCAGATTCATTAAATTCAAAACAACTTTCACAAACAACTGCCGTTTTGACCCCTTTCCCCACATTTTACAGAAAACAATGTTTTCTATATAAAATCTACCCCCTACTCTTCTGCTTTTCAAGCAACAAGTCGGATTTCAAATCGGGTCTACCAATCTGTAACTAGAGCTATTTTTGTAACCCTTCGCCTGTTTTTCTGGCTTCGGTAAAAAATGTCAGAAGTTAGCAGATTCATTAAATTCAAAACAACTTTCACAAACAACTGCCGTTTTGACCCCTTTCCCAACATTTTACAGAAAACAATGTTTTCTATATAAAATCTACCCCTACTCTTCTGCTTTTCAAGCAACAAGTCGGATTTCAAATCGGGTCTACCAATCTGTAACTAGAGCTATTTTTGTAACCCTTCGCCTGTTTTTCTGGCTTCGGTAAAAAATGTCAGAAGTTAGCAGATTCATTAAATTCAAAACAACTTTCACAAAAACTGCCGTTTTGACCCCTTTCCCAACATTTTACAGAAAACAATGTTTTCTATATAAAATCTACCCCTACTCTTCTGCTTTTCAAGCAACAAGTCGGATTTCAAATCGGGTCTACCAATCTGTAACTAGAGCTATTTTTGTAACCCTTCGCCTGTTTTTCTGGCTTCGGTAAAAAATGTCAGAAGTTAGCAGATTCATTAAATTCAAAACAACTTTCACAAACAACTGCCGTTTTGACCCCTTTCCCAACATTTTACAGAAAACAATGTTTTCTATATAAAATCTACCCCTACTCTTCTGCTTTTCAAGCAACAAGTCGGATTTCAAATCGGGTCTACCAATCTGTAACTAGAGCTATTTTTGTAACCCTTCGCCTGTTTTTCTGGCTTCGGTAAAAAATGTCAGAAGTTAGCAGATTCATTAAATTCAAAACAACTTTCACAAACAACTGCCGTTTTGACCCCTTTCCCCACATTTTACAGAAAACAATGTTTTCTATATAAAATCTACCCCTACTCTTCTGCTTTTCAAGCAACAAGTCGGATTTCAAATCGGGTCTACCAATCTGTAACTAGAGCTATTTTTGTAACCCTTCGCCTGTTTTTCTGGTTTCGGTAAAAAATGTCAGAAGTTAGCAGATTCATTAAATTCAAAACAACTTTCACAAACAACTGCCGTTTTGACCCCTTTCCCCACATTTTACAGAAAACAATGTTTTCTATATAAAATCTACCCCTACTCTTCTGCTTTTCAAGCAACAAGTCGGATTTCAAATCGGGTCTACCAATCTGTAACTAGAGCTATTTTTGTAACCCATCGCCTGTTTTTCTGGCTTCGGTAAAAAATGTCAGAAGTTAGCAGATTCATTAAATTCAAAACAACTTTCACAAAAACTGCCGTTTGACCCCTTTCCCAACATTTTACAGAAAACAATGTTTTCTATATAAAATCTACCCCTACTCTTCTGCTTTTCAAGCAACAAGTCGGATTTCAAATCGGGTCTACCAATCTGTAACTAGAGCTATTTTTGTAACCCTTCGCCTGATTTTCTGGCTTCGGTAAAAAATGTCAGAAGTTAGCAGATTCATTAAATTCAAAACAACTTTCACAAACAACTGCCGTTTTCACCCCATTCCCAACATTTTACAGAAAACAATGTTTTCTATATAAAATCTACCCCTACTCTTCTGCTTTTCAAGCAACAAGTCGGATTTCAAATCGGGTCTACCAATCTGTAACTAGAGCTATTTTTGTAACCCTTCGCCTGTTTTTCTGGTTTCGGTAAAAAATGTCAGAAGTTAGCAGATTCATTAAATTCAAAACAACTTTCACAAACAACTGCCGTTTTGACCCCTTTCCCCACATTTTACAGAAAACAATGTTTTCTATATAAAAATCTACCCCTACTCTTCTGCTTTTCAAGCAACAAGTCGGATTTCAAATCGGGTCTACCAATCTGTAACTAGAGCTATTTTTGTAACCCATCGCCTGTTTTTCTGGCTTCGGTAAAAAATGTCAGAAGTTAGCAGATTCATTAAATTCAAAACAACTTTCACAAAAACTGCCGTTTGACCCCTTTCCCCACATTTTACAGAAAACAATGTTTTCTATATAAAATCTACCCCTACTCTTCTGCTTTTCAAGCAACAAGTCGGATTTCAAATCGGGTCTACCAATCTGTAACTAGAGCTATTTTTGTAACCCTTCGCCTGTTTTTCTGGTTTCGGTAAAAAATGTCAGAAGTTAGCAGATTCATTAAATTCAAAACAACTTTCACAAACAACTGCCGTTTTGACCCCTTTCCCCACATTTTACAGAAAACAATGTTTTCTATATAAAAATCTACCCCTACTCTTCTGCTTTTCAAGCAACAAGTCGGATTTCAAATCGGGTCTACCAATCTGTAACTAGAGCTATTTTTGTAACCCATCGCCTGTTTTTCTGGCTTTGGTAAAAAATGTCAGAAGTTAGCAGATTCATTAAATTCAAAACAACTTTCACAAAAACTGCCGTTTGACCCCTTTCCCAACATTTTACAGAAAACAATGTTTTCTATATAAAATCTACCCCTACTCTTCTGCTTTTCAAGCAACAAGTCGGATTTCAAATCGGGTCTACCAATCTTTAAATAGAGCTATTTTTGTAACCCTTCGCCTGTTTTTCTGGCTTCGGTAAAAAATGTCAGAAGTTAGCAGATTCATTAAATTCAAAACAACTTTCACAAACAACTGCCGTTTTGACCCCTTTCCCAACATTTTACAGAAAACAATGTTTTCTATATAAAATCTACCCCTGATCTTCTGCTTTTCAAGCAACAAGTCGGATTTCAAATCGGGTCTACCAATCTGTAACTAGAGCTATTTTTGTAACCCTTCGCCTGTTTTTCTGGTTTCGGTAAAAAATGTCACAAGTTAGCAGATTCATTAAATTCAAAACAACTTTCACAAACAACTGCCGTTTTGACCCCTTTCCCCACATTTTACAGAAAACAATGTTTTCTATATAAAATATACCCCCTACTCTTCTGCTTTTCAAGCAACAAGTCGGATTTCAAATCGGGTCTACCAATCTGTAACTAGAGCTATTTTTGTAACCCTTCGCCTGTTTTTCTGGCTTCGGTAAAAAATGTCAGAAGTTAGCAGATTCATTAAATTCAAAACAACTTTCACAAACAACTGCCGTTTTGACCCCTTTCCCAACATTTTCCAGAAAACAATGTTTTCTATATAAAATCTACCCCTACTCTTCTGCTTTACAAGCAACAAGTCGGATTTCAAATCGGGTCTACCAATCTGTAACTAGAGCTATTTTTGTAACCCATCGCCTGTTTTTCTGGCTTCGGTAAAAAATGTCAGAAGTTAGCAGATTCATTAAATTCAAAACAACTTTCACAAAAACTGCCGTTTTGACCCCTTTCCCAACATTTTACAGAAAACAATGTTTTCTATATAAAATCTACCCCTACTCTTCTGCTTTTCAAGCAACAAGTCGGATTTCAAATCGGGTCTACCAATCTTTAACTAGAGCTATTTTTGTAACCCTTCGCCTGTTTTTCTGGCTTCGGTAAAAAATGTCAGAAGTTAGCAGATTCATTAAATTCAAAACAACTTTCACAAACAACTGCCGTTTTGACCCCTTTCCCAACATTTTACAGAAAACAATGTTTTCTATATAAAATCTACCCCTACTCTTCTGCTTTTCAAGCAACAAGTCGGATTTCAAATCGGGTCTACCAATCTGTAACTAGAGCTATTTTTGTAACCCTTCGCCTGTTTTTCTGGTTTCGGTAAAAAATGTCACAAGTTAGCAGATTCATTAAATTCAAAACAACTTTCACAAACAACTGCCGTTTTGACCCCTTTCCCCACATTTTACAGAAAACAATGTTTTCTATATAAAATCTACCCCTACTCTTCTGCTTTTCAAGCAACAAGTCGGATTTCAAATCGGGTCTACCAATCTTTAACTAGAGCTATTTTTGTAACCCTTCGCCTGTTTTTCTGGCTTCGGTAAAAAATGTCAGAAGTTAGCAGATTCATTAAATTCAAAACAACTTTCACAAACAACTGCCGTTTTGACCCCTTTCCCAACATTTTACAGAAAACAATGTTTTCTATATAAAATCTACCCCTACTCTTCTGCTTTTCAAGCAACAAGTCGGATTTCAAATCGGGTCTACCAATCTGTAACTAGAGCTATTTTTGTAACCCTTCGCCTGTTTTTCTGGCTTCGGTAAAAAATGTCAGAAGTTAGCAGATTCATTAAATTCAAAACAACTTTCACAAACAACTGCCGTTTTGACCCCTTTCCCAACATTTTACAGAAAACAATGTTTTCTATATAAAATCTACCCCTACTCTTCTGCTTTTCAAGCAACAAGTCGGATTTCAAATCGGGTCTACCAATCTGTAACTAGAGCTATTTTTGTAACCCTTCGCCTGTTTTTCTGGTTTCGGTAAAAAATGTCAGAAGTTAGCAGATTCATTAAATTCAAAACAACTTTCACAAACAACTGCCGTTTTGACCCCTTTCCCCACATTTTACAGAAAACAATGTTTTCTATATAAAATCTACCCCCTACTCTTCTGCTTTTCAAGCAACAAGTCGGATTTCAAATCGGGTCTACCAATCTGTAACTAGAGCTATTTTTGTAACCCATCGCCTGTTTTTCTGGCTTCGGTAAAAAATGTCAGAAGTTAGCAGATTCATTAAATTCAAAACAACTTTCACAAAAACTGCCGTTTGACCCCTTTCCCAACATTTTACAGAAAACAATGTTTTCTATATAAAATCTACCCCTACTCTTCTGCTTTTCAAGCAACAAGTCGGATTTCAAATCGGGTCTACCAATCTTTAACTAGAGCTATTTTTGTAACCCTTCGCCTGTTTTTCTGGCTTCGGTAAAAAATGTCAGAAGTTAGCAGATTCATTAAATTCAAAACAACTTTCACAAACAACTGCCGTTTTGACCCCTTTCCCAACATTTTACAGAAAACAATGTTTTCTATATAAAATCTACCCCTAATCTTCTGCTTTTCAAGCAACAAGTCGGATTTCAAATCGGGTCTACCAATCTGTAACTAGAGCTATTTTTGTAACCCTTCGCCTGTTTTTCTGGTTTCGGTAAAAAATGTCACAAGTTAGCAGATTCATTAAATTCAAAACAACTTTCACAAACAACTGCCGTTTTCACCCCTTACCCAACATTTTACAGAAAACAATGTTTTCTATATAAAATCTACCCCTACTCTTCTGCTTTTCAAGCAACAAGTCGGATTTCAAATCGGGTCTACCAATCTGTAACTAGAGCTATTTTTGTAACCCTTCGCCTGTTTTTCTGGCTTCGGTAAAAAATGTCAGAAGTTAGCAGATTCATTAAATTCAAAACAACTTTCACAAACAACTGCCGTTTTGACCCCTTTCCCCACATTTTACAGAAAACAATGTTTTCTATATAAAATCTACCCCTACTCTTCTGCTTTTCAAGCAACAAGTCGGATTTCAAATCGGGTCTACCAATCTGTAACTAGAGCTATTTTTGTAACCCTTCGCCTGTTTTTCTGGTTTCGGTAAAAAATGTCAGAAGTTAGCAGATTCATTAAATTCAAAACAACTTTCACAAACAACTGCCGTTTTGACCCCTTTCCCCACATTTTACAGAAAACAATGTTTTCTATATAAAAATCTACCCCTACTCTTCTGCTTTTCAAGCAACAAGTCGGATTTCAAATCGGGTCTACCAATCTTTAACTAGAGCTATTTTTGTAACCCTTCGCCTGTTTTTCTGGCTTCGGTAAAAAATGTCAGAAGTTAGCAGATTCATTAAATTCAAAACAACTTTCACAAACAACTGCCGTTTTCACCCCTTTCCCAACATTTTACAGAAAACAATGTTTTCTATATAAAATCTACCCCTACTCTTCTGCTTTTCAAGCAACAAGTCGGATTTCAAATCGGGTCTACCAATCTGTAACTAGAGCTATTTTTGTAACCCTTCGCCTGTTTTTCTGGCTTCGGTAAAAAATGTCAGAAGTTAGCAGATTCATTAAATTCAAAACAACTTTCACAAACAACTGCCGTTTTGACCCCTTTCCCAACATTTTACAGAAAACAATGTTTTCTATATAAAATCTACCCCTACTCTTCTGCTTTTCAACCAACAAGTCGGATTTCAAATCGGGTCTACCAATCTGTAACTAGAGCTATTTTTGTAACCCTTCGCCTGTTTTTCTGGTTTCGGTAAAAAATGTCACAAGTTAGCAGATTCATTAAATTCAAAACAACTTTCACAAACAACTGCCGTTTTGACCCCTTTCCCCACATTTTACAGAAAACAATGTTTTCTATATAAAATCTACCCCCTACTCTTCTGCTTTTCAAGTAACAAGTCGGATTTCAAATCGGGTCTACCAATCTGTAACTAGAGCTATTTTTGTAACCCATCGCCTGTTTTTCTGGCTTCGGTAAAAAATGTCAGAAGTTAGCAGATTCATTAAATTCAAAACAACTTTCACAAAAACTGCCGTTTGACCCCTTTCCCAACATTTTACAGAAAACAATGTTTTCTATATAAAATCTACCCCTACTCTTCTGCTTTTCAAGCAACAAGTCGGATTTCAAATCGGGTCTACCAATCTTTAACTAGAGCTATTTTTGTAACCCTTCGCCTGTTTTTCTGGCTTCGGTAAAAAATGTCAGAAGTTAGCAGATTCATTAAATTCAAAACAACTTTCACAAACAACTGCCGTTTTGACCCCTTTCCCAACATTTTACAGAAAACAATGTTTTCTATATAAAATCTACCCCTAATCTTCTGCTTTTCAAGCAACAAGTCGGATTTCAAATCGGGTCTACCAATCTGTAACTAGAGCTATTTTTGTAACCCTTCGCCTGTTTTTCTGGTTTCGGTAAAAAATGTCACAAGTTAGCAGATTCATTAAATTCAAAACAACTTTCACAAACAACTGCCGTTTTCACCCCTTACCCAACATTTTACAGAAAACAATGTTTTCTATATAAAATCTACCCCTACTCTTCTGCTTTTCAAGCAACAAGTCGGATTTCAAATCGGGTCTACCAATCTGTAACTAGAGCTATTTTTGTAACCCTTCGCCTGTTTTTCTGGCTTCGGTAAAAAATGTCAGAAGTTAGCAGATTCATTAAATTCAAAACAACTTTCACAAACAACTGCCGTTTTGACCCCTTTCCCCACATTTTACAGAAAACAATGTTTTCTATATAAAATCTACCCCTACTCTTCTGCTTTTCAAGCAACAAGTCGGATTTCAAATCGGGTCTACCAATCTGTAACTAGAGCTATTTTTGTAACCCTTCGCCTGTTTTTCTGGTTTCGGTAAAAAATGTCAGAAGTTAGCAGATTCATTAAATTCAAAACAACTTTCACAAACAACTGCCGTTTTGACCCCTTTCCCCACATTTTACAGAAAACAATGTTTTCTATATAAAAATCTACCCCTACTCTTCTGCTTTTCAAGCAACAAGTCGGATTTCAAATCGGGTCTACCAATCTGTAACTAGAGCTATTTTTGTAACCCTTCGCCTGTTTTTCTGGCTTCGGTAAAAAATGTCAGAAGTTAGCAGATTCATTAAATTCAAAACAACTTTCACAAACAACTGCCGTTTTGACCCCTTTCCCAACATTTTACAGAAAACAATGTTTTCTATATAAAATCTACCCCTACTCTTCTGCTTTTCAACCAACAAGTCGGATTTCAAATCGGGTCTACCAATCTGTAACTAGAGCTATTTTTGTAACCCTTCGCCTGTTTTTCTGGTTTCGGTAAAAAATGTCACAAGTTAGCAGATTCATTAAATTCAAAACAACTTTCACAAACAACTGCCGTTTTGACCCCTTTCCCCACATTTTACAGAAAACAATGTTTTCTATATAAAATCTACCCCCTACTCTTCTGCTTTTCAAGTAACAAGTCGGATTTCAAATCGGGTCTACCAATCTGTAACTAGAGCTATTTTTGTAACCCATCGCCTGTTTTTCTGGCTTCGGTAAAAAATGTCAGAAGTTAGCAGATTCATTAAATTCAAAACAACTTTCACAAAAACTGCCGTTTGACCCCTTTCCCAACATTTTACAGAAAACAATGTTTTCTATATAAAATCTACCCCTACTCTTCTGCTTTTCAAGCAACAAGTCGGATTTCAAATCGGGTCTACCAATCTTTAACTAGAGCTATTTTTGTAACCCTTCGCCTGTTTTTCTGGCTTCGGTAAAAAATGTCAGAAGTTAGCAGATTCATTAAATTCAAAACAACTTTCACAAACAACTGCCGTTTTGACCCCTTTCCCAACATTTTACAGAAAACAATGTTTTCTATATAAAATCTACCCCTAATCTTCTGCTTTTCAAGCAACAAGTCGGATTTCAAATCGGGTCTACCAATCTGTAACTAGAGCTATTTTTGTAACCCTTCGCCTGTTTTTCTGGTTTCGGTAAAAAATGTCACAAGTTAGCAGATTCATTAAATTCAAAACAACTTTCACAAACAACTGCCGTTTTCACCCCTTACCCAACATTTTACAGAAAACAATGTTTTCTATATAAAATCTACCCCTACTCTTCTGCTTTTCAAGCAACAAGTCGGATTTCAAATCGGGTCTACCAATCTGTAACTAGAGCTATTTTTGTAACCCTTCGCCTGTTTTTCTGGCTTCGGTAAAAAATGTCAGAAGTTAGCAGATTCATTAAATTCAAAACAACTTTCACAAACAACTGCCGTTTTGACCCCTTTCCCCACATTTTACAGAAAACAATGTTTTCTATATAAAATCTACCCCTACTCTTCTGCTTTTCAAGCAACAAGTCGGATTTCAAATCGGGTCTACCAATCTGTAACTAGAGCTATTTTTGTAACCCTTCGCCTGTTTTTCTGGTTTCGGTAAAAAATGTCAGAAGTTAGCAGATTCATTAAATTCAAAACAACTTTCACAAACAACTGCCGTTTTGACCCCTTTCCCCACATTTTACAGAAAACAATGTTTTCTATATAAAAATCTACCCCTACTCTTCTGCTTTTCAAGCAACAAGTCGGATTTCAAATCGGGTCTACCAATCTGTAACTAGAGCTATTTTTGTAACCCATCGCCTGTTTTTCTGGCTTCGGTAAAAAATGTCAGAAGTTAGCAGATTCATTAAATTCAAAAGAACTTTCACAAAAACTGCCGTTTGACTCCTTTCCCAACATTTTACAGAAAACAATGTTTTCTATATAAAATCTACCCCTACTCTTCTGCTTTTCAAGCAACAAGTCGGATTTCAAATCGGGTCTACCAATCTTTAACTAGAGCTATTTTTGTAACCCTTCGCCTGTTTTTCTGGCTTCGGTAAAAAATGTCAGAAGTTAGCAGATTCATTAAATTCAAAACAACTTTCACAAACAACTGCCGTTTTGACCCCTTTCCCAACATTTTACAGAAAACAATGTTTTCTATATAAAATCTACCCCTAATCTTCTGCTTTTCAAGCAACAAGTCGGATTTCAAATCGGGTCTACCAATCTGTAACTAGAGCTATTTTTGTAACCCTTCGCCTGTTTTTCTGGTTTCGGTAAAAAATGTCACAAGTTAGCAGATTCATTAAATTCAAAACAACTTTCACAAACAACTGCCGTTTTCACCCCTTACCCAACATTTTACAGAAAACAATGATTTTTATATAAAATCTACCCCTACTCTTCTGCTTTTCAAGCAACAAGTCGGATTTCAAATCGGGTCTACCAATCTGTAACTAGAGCTATTTTTGTAACCCTTCGCCTGTTTTTCTGGCTTCGGTAAAAAATGTCAGAAGTTAGCAGATTCATTAAATTCAAAACAACTTTCACAAACAACTGCCGTTTTGACCCCTTTCCCAACATTTTACAGAAAACAATGTTTTCTATATAAAATCTACCCCTAATCTTCTGCTTTTCAAGCAACAAGTCGGATTTCAAATCGGGTCTACCAATCTGTAACTAGAGCTATTTTTGTAACCCTTCGCCTGTTTTTCTGGTTTCGGTAAAAAATGTCACAAGTTAGCAGATTCATTAAATTCAAAACAATTTTCACAAACAACTGCCGTTTTGACCCCTTTCCCCACATTTTACAGAAAACAATGTTTTCTATATAAAATCTACCCCTACTCTTCTGCTTTTCAAGCAACAAGTCGGATTTCAAATCGGGTCTACCAATCTGTAACTAGAGCTATTTTTGTAACCCATCGCCTGTTTTTCTGGCTTCGGTAAAAAATGTCAGAAGTTAGCAGATTCATTAAATTCAAAACAACTTTCACAAAAACTGCCGTTTGACCCCTTTCCCAACATTTTACAGAAAACAATGTTTTCTATATAAAATCTACCCCTACTCTTCTGCTTTTCAAGCAACAAGTCGGATTTCAAATCGGGTCTACCAATCTTTAACTAGAGCTATTTTTGTAACCCTTCGCCTGTTTTTCTGGCTTCGGTAAAAAATGTCAGAAGTTAGCAGATTCATTAAATTCAAAACAACTTTCACAAACAACTGCCGTTTTGACCCCTTTCCCAACATTTTACAGAAAACAATGTTTTCTATATAAAATCTACCCCTAATCTTCTGCTTTTCAAGCAACAAGTCGGATTTCAAATCGGGTCTACCAATCTGTAACTAGAGCTATTTTTGTAACCCTTCGCCTGTTTTTCTGGTTTCGGTAAAAAATGTCACAAGTTAGCAGATTCATTAAATTCAAAACAATTTTCACAAACAACTGCCGTTTTGACCCCTTTCCCCACATTTTACAGAAAACAATGTTTTCTATATAAAATATACCCCCTACTCTTCTGCTTTTCAAGCAACAAGTCGGATTTCAAATCGGGTCTACCAATCTGTAACTAGAGCTATTTTTGTAACCCTTCGCCTGTTTTTCTGGCTTCGGTAAAAAATGTCAGAAGTTAGCAGATTCATTAAATTCAAAACAACTTTCACAAACAACTGCCGTTTTGACCACTTTCCCAACATTTTCCAGAAAACAATGTTTTCTATATAAAATCTACCCCTACTCTTCTGCTTTTCAAGCAACAAGTCGGATTTCAAATCGGGTCTACCAATCTGTAACTAGAGCTATTTTTGTAACCCATCGCCTGTTTTTCTGGCTTCGGTAAAAAATGTCAGAAGTTAGCAGATTCATTAAATTCAAAACAACTTTCACAAAAACTGCCGTTTTGACCCCTTTCCCAACATTTTACAGAAAACAATGTTTTCTATATAAAATCTACCCCTACTCTTCTGCTTTTCAAGCAACAAGTCGGATTTCAAATCGGGTCTACCAATCTGTAACTAGAGCTTTTTTTGTAACCCTTCGCCTGTTTTTCTGGCTTCGGTAAAAAATGTCAGAAGTTAGCAGATTCATTAAATTCAAAACAACTTTCACAAACAACTGCCGTTTTGACCCCTTTCCCAACATTTTACAGAAAACAATGTTTTCTATATAAAATCTACCCCTACTCTTCTGCTTTTCAAGCAACAAGTCGGATTTCAAATCGGGTCTACCAATCTGTAACTAGAGCTATTTTTGTAACCCTTCGCCTGTTTTTCTGGCTTCGGTAAAAAATGTCAGAAGTTAGCAGATTCATTAAATTCAAAACAACTTTCACAAACAACTGCCGTTTTCACCCCTTTCCCAACGTTTTACAGAAAACAATGTTTTCTATATAAAATCTACCCCTACTTTTCTGCTTTTCAAGCAACAAGTCGGATTTCAAATCGGGTCTACCAATCTGTAACTAGAGCTATTTTTGTAACCCTTCGCCTGTTTTTCTGGCTTCGGTAAAAAATGTCAGAAGTTAGCAGATTCATTAAATTCAAAACAACTTTCACAAACAACTGCCGTTTTCACCCCTTTCCCAACATTTTACAGAAAACAATGTTTTCTATATAAAATCTACCCCTACTCTTCTGCTTTTCAAGCAACAAGTCGGATTTCAAATCGGGTCTACCAATCTGTAACTAGAGCTATTTTTGTAACCCTTCGCCTGTTTTTCTGGCTTCGGTAAAAAATGTCAGAAGTTAGCAGATTCATTAAATTCAAAACAACTTTCACAAACAACTGCCGTTTTGACCCCTTTCCCAACATTTTACAGAAAACAATGTTTTCTATATAAAATCTACCCCTACTCTTCTGCTTTTCAACCAACAAGTCGGATTTCAAATCGGGTCTACCAATCTGTAACTAGAGCTATTTTTGTAACCCTTCGCCTGTTTTTCTGGTTTCGGTAAAAAATGTCACAAGTTAGCAGATTCATTAAATTCAAAACAACTTTCACAAACAACTGCCGTTTTGACCCCTTTCCCCACATTTTACAGAAAACAATGTTTTCTATATAAAATCTACCCCCTACTCTTCTGCTTTTCAAGTAACAAGTCGGATTTCAAATCGGGTCTACCAATCTGTAACTAGAGCTATTTTTGTAACCCATCGCCTGTTTTTCTGGCTTCGGTAAAAAATGTCAGAAGTTAGCAGATTCATTAAATTCAAAACAACTTTCACAAAAACTGCCGTTTGACCCCTTTCCCAACATTTTACAGAAAACAATGTTTTCTATATAAAATCTACCCCTACTCTTCTGCTTTTCAAGCAACAAGTCGGATTTCAAATCGGGTCTACCAATCTTTAACTAGAGCTATTTTTGTAACCCTTCGCCTGTTTTTCTGGCTTCGGTAAAAAATGTCAGAAGTTAGCAGATTCATTAAATTCAAAACAACTTTCACAAACAACTGCCGTTTTGACCCCTTTCCCAACATTTTACAGAAAACAATGTTTTCTATATAAAATCTACCCCTAATCTTCTGCTTTTCAAGCAACAAGTCGGATTTCAAATCGGGTCTACCAATCTGTAACTAGAGCTATTTTTGTAACCCTTCACCTGTTTTTCTGGTTTCGGTAAAAAATGTCACAAGTTAGCAGATTCATTAAATTCAAAACAACTTTCACAAACAACTGCCGTTTTGACCCCTTTCCCCACATTTTACAGAAAACAATGTTTTCTATATAAAATATACCCCCTACTCTTCTGCTTTTCAAGCAACAAGTCGGATTTCAAATCGGGTCTACCAATCTGTAACTAGAGCTATTTTTGTAACCCTTCGCCTGTTTTTCTGGCTTCGGTAAAAAATGTCAGAAGTTAGCAGATTCATTAACCTGTCTAGGATCAGCGTGGCGCTAGCGGCACACCCCCCCCCCCCCACTGAAAAACCAGTGCCGCGAAATTCAAAAAAAATATTTTTTTTAAATATTTAACTTTCACACATTAAAGTCCAATACAGCTAATGAAAGACACAGATCTTGTGAATCCAGTCAACATTTCCGATTTTTAAAATGTTTTACAGGGAAGACACAATATGTAAAGATGTACATCTATTACCTAAAAACACATTAGCATAATCCACCATCTTTTATTTGTCCACCAACACCAGTAGCCATCACCAATTCGGCTAAACTAAGATATTTATAGCCCCTAACCAACAAAAAAACTCATTAGATGACAGTCTGATAACATATTTATGGTATGGGATAGGTTTTGTTAGAAAAAAGTGCATATTTCAGGTAGATGGCATAGTTTACAATTGCACCCACCATCACAAATGGACTAGAATAATTACAATGAGCAACGTGTTTACCTAACTACTAATCATCAAACATTTCGTAAAAATACACAGCATACACGAATCGAAAGACACAGATCCTGTGAATACAGACAATATTTCAGATTTTCTAAGTGTCTTACAGCGAAAACACAATAAATCGTTATATTAGCATAGCACATAGCACATAGCAGCCCAGCATTGATTCTAGCCAAAGTGGGCGATAACGTCAACATTGCCAAAAATATATTAATTTTTTCACTAACCTTCTCAGAATTCTTCAGATGACACTCCTGTAACATCATATTACACAATCCATATAGAGTTTGATCGAAAATGTTTATATTTAGCCACCAAAATCATGGTTAGACAATGTGAAATGTAGCTCAGCTGGTCAGAAAATGTCCTTGCGCCACTTAGACAGTGATCTACTCTTATACATAAATACTCATAAACGTGACTAAAAAATATAGGGTGGACAGGGATTGATAGACAATTTAATTCTTAATACAATTGCGTTATTACATTTTTTAATTTATCCTTACTTTTCAATACAGTTTGCGCCAAGCGAAGCTACGTCAAAAAACATGGCGTCCTAAGCCACTAAAATGTTTCGACAGAAACACGATTTATCATAATAAAAATGTCCTACCTTGAGCTGTTCTTCCATCAGTATCTTGGGCAAAGGATCCTTTCTTGGGAGAAATCGTCTTTTGGTGGAAAGCTGTCCTCTTGCCATGTGGAAATGTCAACTGCGTTCGGGATGAACTGAAAAGCGTGCCCAACTTTTCACATCGTTGCAAAAATAAATGTCCCAAAATCGCACTAAACGGATATAAATTGCTATAAAACGCCTTAAATTAACTACCTTATGATGTTTTTAACTCCTAAAACGAGTGAAAAGATGACCGGAGAAATATAACAGGCTAAACTAACGCTTGGAACAGGTGCGCTCCGGTGTCCTCTAGGCTCATGACGCAGCTCCCAAAGAATGACTAGCTTCAGGGTTTTTTCATTTGTAGGGCCTGTGAACGAGCAATCGACCCCGTTGGAATCGTCATCACGTAAAGGCATCCAGGGGAAGACGTAAGAAGTGTCCGTATAGTCATAGCAACGACAGTGCCCTTTTAAATGACTTCAGAAGAGTGGCCAACATTTCTCAAATCTGACTCCATGTCAGGGAAATTGCTGTAGAATGGGCTCTGTTCCACTTAGAGACAAAATTTCAACTCCTATAGAAACTATAGACTGTTTTCTATCCAATAATAATAATAATATGCATATTGTACGATCAAGGATTTTGTGGGAAGCCGTTTAAAAAATTAGCCAAATTAGCATAAGTAGTCTAAACAGCGCCCCCATCCCCAACAGGTTAAATTCAAAACAACTTTCACAAACAACTGCCGTTTTGACCCCTTTCCCAACATTTTCCAGAAAACAATGTTTTCTATATAAAATCTACCCCTACTCTTCTGCTTTTCAAGCAACAAGTCGGATTTCAAATCGGGTCTACCAATCTGTAACTAGAGCTATTTTTGTAACCCATCGCCTGTTTTTCTGGCTTCGGTAAAAAATGTCAGAAGTTAGCAGATTCATTAAATTCAAAACAACTTTCACAAAAACTGCCGTTTTGACCCCTTTCCCAACATTTTACAGAAAACAATGTTTTCTATATAAAATCTACCCCTACTCTTCTGCTTTTCAAGCAACAAGTCGGATTTCAAATCGGGTCTACCAATCTGTAACTAGAGCTTTTTTTGTAACCCTTCGCCTGTTTTTCTGGCTTCGGTAAAAAATGTCAGAAGTTAGCAGATTCATTAAATTCAAAACAACTTTCACAAACAACTGCCGTTTTGACCCCTTTCCCAACATTTTACAGAAAACAATGTTTTCTATATAAAATCTACCCCTACTCTTCTGCTTTTCAAGCAACAAGTCGGATTTCAAATCGGGTCTACCAATCTGTAACTAGAGCTATTTTTGTAACCCTTCGCCTGTTTTTCTGGCTTCGGTAAAAAATGTCAGAAGTTAGCAGATTCATTAAATTCATAACAACTTTCACAAACAACTGCCGTTTTGACCCCTTTCCCAACATTTTACAGAAAACAATATTTTCTATATAAAATCTACCCCTACTCTTCTGCTTTTCAAGCAACAAGTCGGATTTCAAATCGGGTCTACCAATCTGTAACTAGAGCTATTTTTGTAACCCTTCGCCTGTTTTTCTGGCTTCGGTAAAAAATGTCAGAAGTTAGCAGATTCATTAAATTCAAAACAACTTTCACAAACAACTGCCGTTTTCACCCCTTTCCCAACGTTTTACAGAAAACAATGTTTTCTATATAAAATCTACCCCTACTCTTCTGCTTTTCAAGCAACAAGTCGGATTTCAAATCGGGTCTACCAATCTGTAACTAGAGCTATTTTTGTAACCCTTCGCCTGTTTTTCTGGCTTCGGTAAAAAATGTCAGAAGTTAGCAGATTCATTAAATTCAAAACAACTTTCACAAACAACTGCCGTTTTCACCCCTTTCCCAACATTTTACAGAAAACAATGTTTTCTATATAAAATCTACCCCTACTCTTCTGCTTTTCAAGCAACAAGTCGGATTTCAAATCGGGTCTACCAATCTGTAACTAGAGCTATTTTTGTAACCCTTCGCCTGTTTTTCTGGCTTCGGTAAAAAATGTCAGAAGTTAGCAGATTCATTAAATTCAAAACAACTTTCACAAACAACTGCCGTTTTGACCCCTTTCCCAACATTTTACAGAAAACAATGTTTTCTATATAAAATCTACCCCTACTCTTCTGCTTTTCAACCAACAAGTCGGATTTCAAATCGGGTCTACCAATCTGTAACTAGAGCTATTTTTGTAACCCTTCGCCTGTTTTTCTGGTTTCGGTAAAAAATGTCACAAGTTAGCAGATTCATTAAATTCAAAACAACTTTCACAAACAACTGCCGTTTTGACCCCTTTCCCCACATTTTACAGAAAACAATGTTTTCTATATAAAATCTACCCCCTACTCTTCTGCTTTTCAAGCAACAAGTCGGATTTCAAATCGGGTCTACCAATCTGTAACTAGAGCTATTTTTGTAACCCTTCGCCTGTTTTTCTGGCTTCGGTAAAAAATGTCAGAAGTTAGCAGATTCATTAAATTCAAAACAACTTTCACAAACAACTGCCGTTTTCACCCCTTTCCCAACATTTTCCAGAAAACCACGTTTTCTATATAAAATCTACCCCTACTCTTCTGCTTTTCAAGCAACAAGTCGGATTTCAAATCGGGTCTACCAATCTGTAACTAGAGCTATTTTTGTAACCCATCGCCTGTTTTTCTGGCTTCGGTAAAAAATGTCATAAGTTAGCAGATTCATTAAATTCAAAACAACTTTCACAAACAACTGCCGTTTTGACCCCTTTCCCAACATTTTACAGAAAACAATGTTTTCTATATAAAATCTACCCCTACTCTTCTGCTTTTCAACCAACAAGTCGGATTTCAAATCGGGTCTACCAATCTGTAACTAGAGCTATTTTTGTAACCCTTCGCCTGTTTTTCTGGTTTCGGTAAAAAATGTCACAAGTTAGCAGATTCATTAAATTCAAAACAACTTTCACAAACAACTGCCATTTGACCCCTTTCCCCACATTTTACAGAAAACAATGTTTTCTATATAAAATCTACCCCCTACTCTTCTGCTTTTCAAGCAACAAGTCGGATTTCAAATCGGGTCTACCAATCTGTAACTAGAGCTATTTTTGTAACCCTTCGCCTGTTTTTCTGGCTTCGGTAAAAAATGTCAGAAGTTAGCAGATTCATTAAATTCAAAACAACTTTCACAAACAACTGCCGTTTTGACCCCTTTCCCAACATTTTCCAGAAAACAATGTTTTCTATATAAAATCTACCCCTACTCTTCTGCTTTTCAAGCAACAAGTCGGATTTCAAATCGGGTCTACCAATCTGTAACTAAAGCTATTTTTGTAACCCATCGCCTGTTTTTCTGGCTTCGGTAAAAAATGTCATAAGTTAGCAGATTCATTAAATTCAAAACAACTTTCACAAAAACTGCCGTTTTGACCCCTTTCCCAACATTTTACAGAAAACAATGTTTTCTATATAAAATCTACCCCTACTCTTCTGCTTTTCAAGCAACAAGTCGGATTTCAAATCGGGTCTACCAATCTGTAACTAGAGCTTTTTTTGTAACCCTTCGCCTGTTTTTCTGGCTTCGGTAAAAAATGTCAGAAGTTAGCAGATTCATTAAATCCAAAACAACTTTCACAAACAACTGCCGTTTTGACCCCTTTCCCAACATTTTACAGAAAACAATGTTTTCTATATAAAATCTACCCCTACTCTTCTGCTTTTCAAGCAACAAGTCGGATTTCAAATCGGGTCTACCAATCTGTAACTAGAGCTATTTTTGTAACCCTTCGCCTGTTTTTCTGGCTTCGGTAAAAAATGTCAGAAGTTAGCAGATTCATTAAATTCAAAACAACTTTCACAAACAACTGCCGTTTTCACCCCTTTCCCAACATTTTACAGAAAACAATGATTTCTATATAAAATCTACCCCTACTCTTCTGCTTTTCAAGCAACAAGTCGGATTTCAAATCGGGTCTACCAATCTGTAACTAGAGCTATTTTTGTAACCCTTGGCCTGTTTTTCTGGCTTCGGTAAAAAATGTCAGAAGTTAGCAGATTCATTAAATTCAAAACAACTTTCACAAACAACTGCCGTTTTGACCCCTTTCCCAACATTTTACAGAAAACAATGTTTTCTATATAAAATCTACCCCTACTCTTCTGCTTTTCAAGCAACAAGTCGGATTTCAAATCGGGTCTACCAATCTGTAACTAGAGCTATTTTTGTAACCCTTCGCCTGTTTTTCTGGCTTCGGTAAAAAATGTCACAAGTTAGCAGATTCATTAAATTCAAAACAACTTTCACAAAAACTGCCGTTTTGACCCCTTTCCCAACATTTTACAGAAAACAATGTTTTCTATATAAAATCTACCCCTACTCTTCTGCTTTTCAAGCAACAAGTCGGATTTCAAATCGGGTCTACCAATCTGTAACTAGAGCTATTTTTGGAACCCATCGCCTGTTTTTCTGGCTTCGGTAAAAAATGTCATAAGTTAGCAGATTCATTAAATTCAAAACAACTTTCACAAAAACTGCCGTTTTGACCCCTTTCCCAACATTTTACAGAAAACAATGTTTTCTATATAAAATCTACCCCTACTCTTCTGCTTTTCAAGCAACAAGTCGGATTTCAAATCGGGTCTACCAATCTGTAACTAGAGCTTTTTTTGTAACCCTTCGCCTGTTTTTCTGGCTTCGGTAAAAAATGTCAGAAGTTAGCAGATTCATTAAATTCAAAACAACTTTCACAAACAACTGCCGTTTTGACCCCTTTCCCAACATTTTACAGAAAACAATGTTTTCTATATAAAATCTACCCCTACTCTTCTGCTTTTCAAGCAACAAGTCGGATTTCAAATCGGGTCTACCAATCTGTAACTAGAGCTATTTTTGTAACCCTTCGCCTGTTTTTCTGGCTTCGGTAAAAAATGTCAGAAGTTAGCAGATTCATTAAATTCAAAACAACTTTCACAAACAACTGCCGTTTTCACCCCTTTCCCAACATTTTACAGAAAACAATGATTTCTATATAAAATCTACCCCTACTCTTCTGCTTTTCAAGCAACAAGTCGGATTTCAAATCGGGTCTACCAATCTGTAACTAGAGCTATTTTTGTAACCCTTGGCCTGTTTTTCTGGCTTCGGTAAAAAATGTCAGAAGTTAGCAGATTCATTAAATTCAAAACAACTTTCACAAACAACTGCCGTTTTGACCCCATTCCCAACATTTTACAGAAAACAATGTTTTCTATATAAAATCTACCCCTACTCTTCTGCTTTTCAAGCAACAAGTCGGATTTCAAATCGGGTCTACCAATCTGTAACTAGAGCTATTTTTGTAACCCTTCGCCTGTTTTTCTGGCTTCGGTAAAAAATGTCACAAGTTAGCAGATTCATTAAATTCAAAACAACTTTCACAAACAACTGCCGTTTTGACCCCTTTCCCAACATTTTACAGAAAACAATGTTTTCTATATAAAATCTACCCCTACTCTTCTGCTTTTCAAGCAACAAGTCGGATTTCAAATCGGGTCTACCAATCTGTAACTAGAGCTATTTTTGTAACCCTTCGCCTGATTTTCTGGCTTCGGTAAAAAATGTCAGAAGTTAGCAGATTCATTAAATTCAAAACAACTTTCACAAACAACTGCCGTTTTCACCCCATTCCCAACATTTTACAGAAAACAATGTTTTCTATATAAAATCTACCCCTACTCTTCTGCTTTTCAAGCAACAAGTCGGATTTCAAATCGGGTCTACCAATCTGTAACTAGAGCTATTTTTGTAACCCTTCGCCTGTTTTTCTGGTTTCGGTAAAAAATGTCAGAAGTTAGCAGATTCATTAAATTCAAAACAACTTTCACAAACAACTGCCGTTTTGACCCCTTTCCCCACATTTTACAGAAAACAATGTTTTCTATATAAAATCTACCCCTACTCTTCTGCTTTTCAATCAACAAGTCGGATTTCAAATCGGGTCTACCAATCTGTAACTAGAGCTATTTTTGTAACCCATCGCCTGTTTTTCTGGCTTCGGTAAAAAATGTCAGAAGTTAGCAGATTCATTAAATTCAAAACAACTTTCACAAAAACTGCCGTTTTGACCCCTTTCCCAACATTTTACAGAAAACAATGTTTTCTATATAAAATCTACCCCTACTCTTCTGCTTTTCAAGCAACAAGTCGGATTTCAAATCGGGTCTACCAATCTGTAACTAGAGCTATTTTTGTAACCCTTCGCCTGTTTTTCTGGCTTCGGTAAAAAATGTCAGAAGTTAGCAGATTCATTAAATTCAAAACAACTTTCACAAACAACTGCCGTTTTGACCCCTTTCCCAACATTTTACAGAAAACAATGTTTTCTATATAAAATCTACCCCCTACTCTTCTGCTTTTCAAGCAACAAGTCGGATTTCAAATCGGGTCTACCAATCTGTTTCTAGAGCTTTTTTTGTAACCCTTCGCCTGTTTTTCTGGCTTCGGTAAAAATGTCAGAATTTAGCAGATTCATTAAATGCAAAACAACTATCATTTTGACCACTAAACCAAAGAGTTTGACAAAAATATATTGGATTAAAACTTCCCTCTACTTCTCTGCTTGTCAAATGCGGAGAAGGTTTATTCAGTATGGAACTTACGTTACAGCAGTTTTACTAAATGCACTACCATGTGTTTTTTAAACTTTCACAAACAACTGCCGTTTTTGACCCCTTTCCCAACATTTTACAGAAAACAATGTTTTCTATATAAAATCTACCCCTACTCTTCTGCTTTTCAAGCAACAAGTCGGATTTCAAATCGGGTCTACGAATCTGTAACTAGAGCTATTTTTGTAACCCTTCGCCTGTTTTTCTGGCTTCGGTAAAAAATGTCAGAAGTTAGCAGATTCATTAAATTCAAAACAACTTTCACAAACAACTGCCGTTTTGACCCCTTTCCCAACATTTTACAGAAAACAATGTTTTCTATATAAAATCTACCCCTAATCTTCAGCTTTTCAAGCAGCAAGTCGGATTTCAAATCGGGTCTACTAATCTGTAACTAGAGCTATTTTTGTAACCCTTCACCTGTTTTTCTGGCTTCGGTAAAAAATGTCACAAGTTAGCAGATTCATTAAATTCAAAACAACTTTCACAAAAACTGCCGTTTGACCCCTTTCCCAACATTTTACAGAAAACAATGTTTTCTATATAAAATCTACCCCTACTCTTCTGCTTTTCAAGCAACAAGTCGGATTTCAAATCGGGTCTACCAATCTGTAACTAGAGCTATTTTCGTAACCCTTCGCCTGTTTTTCTGGCTGCGGTAAAAAATGTCAGAAGTTAGCAGATTCATTAAATTCAAAACAACTTTCACAAACAACTGCCGTTTTGACCCCTTTCCCCACATTTTACAGAAAACAATGTTTTCTATATAAAATCTACCCCTACTCTTCTGCTTTTCAATCAACAAGTCGGATTTCAAATCGGGTCTACCAATCTGTAACTAGAGCTATTTTTGTAACCCATCGCCTGTTTTTCTGGCTTCGGTAAAAAATGTCAGAAGTTAGCAGATTCATTAAATTCAAAACAACTTTCACAAAAACTGCCGTTTTGACCCCTTTCCCAACATTTTACAGAAAACAATGTTTTCTATATAAAATCTACCCCTACTCTTCTGCTTTTCAAGCAACAAGTCGGATTTCAAATCGGGTCTACCAATCTGTAACTAGAGCTATTTTTGTAACCCTTCGCCTGTTTTTCTGGCTTCGGTAAAAAATGTCAGAAGTTAGCAGATTCATTAAATTCAAAACAACTTTCACAAACAACTGCCGTTTTGACCCCTTTCCCAACATTTTACAGAAAACAATGTTTTCTATATAAAATCTACCCCCTACTCTTCTGCTTTTCAAGCAACAAGTCGGATTTCAAATCGGGTCTACCAATCTGTTTCTAGAGCTTTTTTTGTAACCCTTCGCCTGTTTTTCTGGCTTCGGTAAAAATGTCAGAATTTAGCAGATTCATTAAATGCAAAACAACTATCATTTTGACCACTAAACCAAAGAGTTTGACAAAAATATATTGGATTAAAACTTCCCTCTACTTCTCTGCTTGTCAAATGCGGAGAAGGTTTATTCAGTATGGAACTTACGTTACAGCAGTTTTACTAAATGCACTACCATGTGTTTTTTAAACTTTCACAAACAACTGCCGTTTTTGACCCCTTTCCCAACATTTTACAGAAAACAATGTTTTCTATATAAAATCTACCCCTACTCTTCTGCTTTTCAAGCAACAAGTCGGATTTCAAATCGGGTCTACGAATCTGTAACTAGAGCTATTTTTGTAACCCTTCGCCTGTTTTTCTGGCTTCGGTAAAAAATGTCAGAAGTTAGCAGATTCATTAAATTCAAAACAACTTTCACAAACAACTGCCGTTTTGACCCCTTTCCCAACATTTTACAGAAAACAATGTTTTCTATATAAAATCTACCCCTAATCTTCAGCTTTTCAAGCAGCAAGTCGGATTTCAAATCGGGTCTACTAATCTGTAACTAGAGCTATTTTTGTAACCCTTCACCTGTTTTTCTGGCTTCGGTAAAAAATGTCACAAGTTAGCAGATTCATTAAATTCAAAACAACTTTCACAAAAACTGCCGTTTGACCCCTTTCCCAACATTTTACAGAAAACAATGTTTTCTATATAAAATCTACCCCTACTCTTCTGCTTTTCAAGCAACAAGTCGGATTTCAAATCGGGTCTACCAATCTGTAACTAGAGCTATTTTCGTAACCCTTCGCCTGTTTTTCTGGCTGCGGTAAAAAATGTCAGAAGTTAGCAGATTCATTAAATTCAAAACAACTTTCACAAACAACTGCCGTTTTGACCCCTTTCCCAACATTTTACAGAAAACAATGTTTTCTATATAAAATCTACCCCTACTCTTCTGCTTTTCAAGCAACAAGTCGGATTTCAAATCGGGTCTACCAATCTGTAACTAGAGCTATTTTTGTAACCCTTCGCCTGTTTTTCTGGCTTCGGTAAAAAATGTCAGAAGTTAGCAGATTCATTAAATTCAAAACAACTTTCACAAACAACTGCCGTTTTGACCCCTTTCCCAACATTTTACAGAAAACAATGTTTTCTATATAAAATCTACCCCCTACTCTTCTGCTTTTCAAGCAACAAGTCGGATTTCAAATCGGGTCTACCAATCAGTAACTAGAGCTATTTTTGTAACCCTTCGCCTGTTTTTCTGGCTTCGGTAAAAAATGTCACAAGTTAGCAGATTCATTAAATTCAAAACAACTTTCACAAAAACTGCCGTTTGACCCCTTTCCCAACATTTTACAGAAAACAATGTTTTCTATATAAAATCTACCCCTACTCTTCTGCTTTTCAAGCAACAAGTCGGATTTCAAATCGGGTCTACCAATCTGTAACTAGAGCTATTTTCGTAACCCTTCGCCTGTTTTTCTGGCTGCGGTAAAAAATGTCAGAAGTTAGCAGATTCATTAAATTCAAAACAACTTTCACAAACAACTGCCGTTTTGACCCCTTTCCCAACATTTTACAGAAAACAATGTTTTCTATATAAAATCTACCCCTACTCTTCTGCTTTTCAAGCAACAAGTCGGATTTCAAATCGGGTCTACCAATCTGTAACTAGAGCTATTTTTGTAACCCTTCGCCTGTTTTTCTGGCTTCGGTAAAAAATGTCAGAAGTTAGCAGATTCATTAAATTCAAAACAACTTTCACAAACAACTGCCGTTTTGACCCCTTTCCCAACATTTTACAGAAAACAATGTTTTCTATATAAAATCTACCCCCTACTCTTCTGCTTTTCAAGCAACAAGTCGGATTTCAAATCGGGTCTACCAATCTGTAACTAGAGCTATTTTTGCAACCCTTCGCCTGTTTTTCTGGCTTCGGTAAAAAATGTCACAAGTTAGCAGATTCATTAAATTCAAAACAACTTTCACAAACAACTGCCGTTTTGACCCCTTTCCCAACATTTTACAGAAAACAATGTTTTCTATATAAAATCTACCCCTACTCTTCTGCTTTTCAAGCAACAAGTCGGATTTCAAATCGGGTCTACCAATCTGTTTCTAGAGCTTTTTTTGTAACCCTTCGCCTGTTTTTCTGGCTTCGGTAAAAATGTCAGAATTTAGCAGATTCATTAAATGCAAAACAACTATCATTTTGACCACTAAACCAAAGAGTTTGACAAAAATATATTGGATTAAAACTTTCCTCTACTTCTCTGCTTGTCAAATGCGGAGAAGGTTTATTCAGTATGGAACTTACGTTACAGCAGTTTTACTAAATGCACTACCATGTGTTTTTTAAACTTTCACAAACAACTGCCGTTTTTGACCCCTTTCCCAACATTTTACAGAAAACAATGTTTTCTATATAAAATCTACCCCTACTCTTCTGCTTTTCAAGCAACAAGTCGGATTTCAAATCGGGTCTACCAATCTGTAACTAGAGCTATTTTCGTAACCCTTCGCCTGTTTTTCTGGCTGCGGTAAAAAATGTCAGAAGTTAGCAGATTCATTAAATTCAAAACAACTTTCACAAACAACTGCCGTTTTGACCCCTTTCCCAACATTTTACAGAAAACAATGTTTTCTATATAAAATCTACCCCTACTCTTCTGCTTTTCAAGCAACAAGTCGGATTTCAAATCGGGTCTACCAATCTGTAACTAGAGCTATTTTTGTAACCCTTCGCCTGTTTTTCTGGCTTCGGTAAAAATGTCAGAATTTAGCAGATTCATTAAATGCAAAACAACTATCATTTTGACCACTAAACCAAAGAGTTTGACAAAAATATATTGGATTAAAACTTCCCTCTACTTCTCTGCTTGTCAAATGCGGAGAAGGTTTATTCAGTATGGAACTTACGTTACAGCAGTTTTACTAAATGCACTACCATGTGTTTTTTAAACTTTCACAAACAACTGCCGTTTTTGACCCCTTTCCCAACATTTTACAGAAAACAATGTTTTCTATATAAAATCTACCCCTACTCTTCTGCTTTTCAAGCAACAAGTCGGATTTCAAATCGGGTCTACCAATCTGTAACTAGAGCTATTTTCGTAACCCTTCGCCTGTTTTTCTGGCTGCGGTAAAAAATGTCAGAAGTTAGCAGATTCATTAAATTCAAAACAACTTTCACAAACAACTGCCGTTTTGACCCCTTTCCCAACATTTTACAGAAAACAATGTTTTCTATATAAAATCTACCCCTACTCTTCTGCTTTTCAAGCAACAAGTCGGATTTCAAATCGGGTCTACCAATCTGTAACTAGAGCTATTTTTGTAACCCTTCGCCTGTTTTTCTGGCTTCGGTAAAAAATGTCAGAAGTTAGCAGATTCATTAAATTCAAAACAACTTTCACAAACAACTGCCGTTTTGACCCCTTTCCCAACATTTTACAGAAAACAATGTTTTCTATATAAAATCTACCCCCTACTCTTCTGCTTTTCAAGCAACAAGTCGGATTTCAAATCGGGTCTACCAATCTGTAACTAGAGCTATTTTTGTAACCCTTCGCCTGTTTTTCTGGCTTCGGTAAAAAATGTCAGAAGTTAGCAGATTCATTAAATTCAAAACAACTTTCACAAACAACTGCCGTTTTGACCCCTTTCCCAACATTTTCCAGAAAACAATGTTTTCTATATAAAATCTACCCCTAATCTTCAGCTTTTCAAGCAACAAGTCGGATTTCAAATCGGGTCTACTAATCTGTAACTAGAGCTATTTTTGTAACCCTTCGCCTGTTTTTCTGGCTTCGGTAAAAAATGTCACAAGTTAGCAGATTCATTAATTTCAAAACAACTTTCACAAACAACTGCCGTTTTGACCCCTTTCCCAACATTTTACAGAAAACAATGTTTTCTATATAAAATCTACCCCTACTCTTCTGCTTTTCAAGCAACAAGTCGGATTTCAAATCGGGTCTACCAATCTGTTTCTAGAGCTTTTTTTGTAACCCTTCGCCTGTTTTTCTGGCTTCGGTAAAAATGTCAGAAGTTAGCAGATTCATTAAATTCAAAACAACTATCATTTTGACCACTAAACCAGAGTTTGACAAAAATATATTGGATGAAAACTTCCCTCTACTTCTCTGCTTGTCAAATGCGGAGAAGGTTGATTCAGTATGGAACTTACGTTACAGCAGTTTTACTAAATGCACTACCATGTGTTTTTTAAACTTTCACAAACAACTGCCGTTTTGACCCCTTTCCCAACATTTTACAGAAAACAATGTTTTCTATATAAAATCTACCCCTACTCTTCTGCTTTTCAAGCAACAAGTCGGATTTCAAATCGGGTCTACCAATCTGTAACTAGAGCTATTTTTGTAACCCTTCGCCTGTTTTTCTGGCTTCGGTAAAAAATGTCAGAAGTTAGCAGATTCATTAAATTCATAACAACTTTCACAAACAACTGCCGTTTTGACCCCTTTCCCAACATTTTACAGAAAACAATATTTTCTATATAAAATCTACCCCTACTCTTCTGCTTTTCAAGCAACAAGTCGGATTTCAAATCGGGTCTACCAATCTGTAACTAGAGCTATTTTTGTAACCCTTCGCCTGTTTTTCTGGCTTCGGTAAAAAATGTCAGAAGTTAGCAGATTCATTAAATTCAAAACAACTTTCACAAACAACTGCCGTTTTCACCCCATTCCCAACATTTTACAGAAAACAATGTTTTCTATATAAAATCTACCCCTACTCTTCTGCTTTTCAAGCAACAAGTCGGATTTCAAATCGGGTCTACCAATCTGTAACTAGAGCTATTTTTGTAACCCTTCGCCTGTTTTTCTGGCTTCGGTAAAAAATGTCAGAAGTTAGCAGATTCATTAAATTCATAACAACTTTCACAAACAACTGCCGTTTTGACCCCTTTCCCAACATTTTACAGAAAACAATATTTTCTATATAAAATCTACCCCTACTCTTCTGCTTTTCAAGCAACAAGTCGGATTTCAAATCGGGTCTACCAATCTGTAACTAGAGCTATTTTTGTAACCCTTCGCCTGTTTTTCTGGCTTCGGTAAAAAATGTCAGAAGTTAGCAGATTCATTAAATTCAAAACAACTTTCACAAACAACTGCCGTTTTGACCCCTTTCCCAACATTTTACAGAAAACAATGTTTTCTATATAAAATCTACCCCCTACTCTTCTGCTTTTCAAGCAACAAGTCGGATTTCAAATCGGGTCTACCAATCTGTAACTAGAGCTATTTTTGTAACCTTTCGCCTGTTTTTCTGGCTTCGGTAAAAAATGTCAGAAGTTAGCAGATTCATTAAATTCAAAACAACTTTCACAAACAACTGCCGTTTTGACCCCTTTCCCCACATTTTACAGAAAACAATGTTTTCTATATAAAATCTACCCCTACTCTTCTGCTTTTCAAGCAACAAGTCGGATTTCAAATCGGGTCTACCAATCTGTAACTAGAGCTATTTTTGTAACCCATCGCCTGTTTTTCTGGCTTCGGTAAAAAATGTCAGAAGTTAGCAGATTCATTAAATTCAAAACAACTTTCACAAAAACTGCCGTTTTGACCCCTTTCCCAACATTTTACAGAAAACAATGTTTTCTATATAAAATCTACCCCTACTCTTCTGCTTTTCAAGCAACAAGTCGGATTTCAAATCGGGTCTACCAATCTGTAACTAGAGCTATTTTTGTAACCCTTCGCCTGTTTTTCTGGCTTCGGTAAAAAATGTCAGAAGTTAGCAGATTCATTAAATTCAAAACAACTTTCACAAACAACTGCCGTTTGACCCCTTTCCCAACATTTTACAGAAAACAATGTTTTCTATATAAAATCTACCCCCTACTCTTCTGCTTTTCAAGCAACAAGTCGGATTTCAAATCGGGTCTACCAATCTGTAACTAGAGCTATTTTTGTAACCCTTCGCCTGTTTTTCTGGCTTCGGTAAAAAATGTCAGAAGTTAGCAGATTCATTAAATTCAAAACAACTATCATTTTGACCACTAAACCAGAGTTTGACAAAAATATAAAGGATTAAAACTTCCCTCTACTTCTCTGCTTGTCAAATGCGGAGAAGGTTTATTCAGTATGGAACTTACGTTACAGCAGTTTTACTAGATGCACTACCATGTGTTTTTTAAACTTTCACAAACAACTGCCGTTTTGACACCTTTCCCAACATTTTACAGAAAACAATGTTTTCTATATAAAATCTACCCCTACTCTTCTGCTTTTCAAGCAACAAGTCGGATTTCAAATCGGGTCTACCAATCTGTAACTAGAGCTATTTTTGTAACCCTTCGCCTGTTTTTCTGGCTTCGGTAAAAAATGTCAGAAGTTAGCAGATTCATTAAATTCATAACAACTTTCACAAACAACTGCCGTTTTGACCCCTTTCCCAACATTTTACAGAAAACAATATTTTCTATATAAAATCTACCCCTACTCTTCTGCTTTTCAAGCAACAAGTCGGATTTCAAATCGGGTCTACCAATCTGTAACTAGAGCTATTTTTGTAACCCTTCGCCTGTTTTTCTGGCTTCGGTAAAAAATGTCAGAAGTTAGCAGATTCATTAAATTCAAAACAACTTTCACAAACAACTGCCGTTTTGACCCCTTTCCCAACATTTTACAGAAAACAATGTTTTCTATATAAAATCTACCCCTACTCTTCTGCTTTTCAAGCAACAAGTCGGATTTCAAATCGGGTCTACCAATCTGTAACTAGAGCTATTTTTGTAACCCTTCGCCTGTTTTTCTGGCTTCGGTAAAAAATGTCACAAGTTAGCAGATTCATTAAATTCAAAACAACTTTCACAAACAACTGCCGTTTTGACCCCTTTCCCAACATTTTACAGAAAACAATGTTTTCTATATAAAATCTACCCCTACTCTTCTGCTTTTCAAGCAACAAGTCGGATTTCAAATCGGGTCTACCAATCTGTAACTAGAGCTATTTTTGTAACCCTTCGCCTGTTTTTCTGGCTTCGGTAAAAAATGTCAGAAGTTAGCAGATTCATTAAATTCATAACAACTTTCACAAACAACTGCCGTTTTGACCCCTTTCCCAACATTTTACAGAAAACAATATTTTCTATATAAAATCTACCCCTACTCTTCTGCTTTTCAAGCAACAAGTCGGATTTCAAATCGGGTCTACCAATCTGTAACTAGAGCTATTTTTGTAACCCTTCGCCTGTTTTTCTGGCTTCGGTAAAAAATGTCAGAAGTTAGCAGATTCATTAAATTCAAAACAACTTTCACAAACAACTGCCGTTTTGACCCCTTTCCCAACATTTTCCAGAAAACAATGTTTTCTATATAAAATCTACCCCTAATCTTCAGCTTTTCAAGCAACAAGTCGGATTTCAAATCGGGTCTACTAATCTGTAACTAGAGCTATTTTTGTAACCCTTCGCCTGTTTTTCTGGCTTCGGTAAAAAATGTCACAAGTTAGCAGATTCATTAATTTCAAAACAACTTTCACAAACAACTGCCGTTTTGACCCCTTTCCCAACATTTTACAGAAAACAATGTTTTCTATATAAAATCTACCCCTACTCTTCTGCTTTTCAAGCAACAAGTCGGATTTCAAATCGGGTCTACCAATCTGTTTCTAGAGCTTTTTTTGTAACCCTTCGCCTGTTTTTCTGGCTTCGGTAAAAATGTCAGAAGTTAGCAGATTCATTAAATTCAAAACAACTATCATTTTGACCACTAAACCAGAGTTTGACAAAAATATATTGGATGAAAACTTCCCTCTACTTCTCTGCTTGTCAAATGCGGAGAAGGTTGATTCAGTATGGAACTTACGTTACAGCAGTTTTACTAAATGCACTACCATGTGTTTTTTAAACTTTCACAAACAACTGCCGTTTTGACCCCTTTCCCAACATTTTACAGAAAACAATGTTTTCTATATAAAATCTACCCCTACTCTTCTGCTTTTCAAGCAACAAGTCGGATTTCAAATCGGGTCTACCAATCTGTAACTAGAGCTATTTTTGTAACCCTTCGCCTGTTTTTCTGGCTTCGGTAAAAAATGTCAGAAGTTAGCAGATTCATTAAATTCATAACAACTTTCACAAACAACTGCCGTTTTGACCCCTTTCCCAACATTTTACAGAAAACAATATTTTCTATATAAAATCTACCCCTACTCTTCTGCTTTTCAAGCAACAAGTCGGATTTCAAATCGGGTCTACCAATCTGTAACTAGAGCTATTTTTGTAACCCTTCGCCTGTTTTTCTGGCTTCGGTAAAAAATGTCAGAAGTTAGCAGATTCATTAAATTCAAAACAACTTTCACAAACAACTGCCGTTTTCACCCCATTCCCAACATTTTACAGAAAACAATGTTTTCTATATAAAATCTACCCCTACTCTTCTGCTTTTCAAGCAACAAGTCGGATTTCAAATCGGGTCTACCAATCTGTAACTAGAGCTATTTTTGTAACCCTTCGCCTGTTTTTCTGGCTTCGGTAAAAAATGTCAGAAGTTAGCAGATTCATTAAATTCATAACAACTTTCACAAACAACTGCCGTTTTGACCCCTTTCCCAACATTTTACAGAAAACAATATTTTCTATATAAAATCTACCCCTACTCTTCTGCTTTTCAAGCAACAAGTCGGATTTCAAATCGGGTCTACCAATCTGTAA
>NW_026601606.1:0-42493 GCF_029448725.1 Salvelinus fontinalis
CCCTACTATCATATTAGAGCCATAAGGGAGACTAGACATATACCACCCCACTACCACTATCAGATTAGAGCCATAAGGGAGACTATACATCTACCACCCCACTATCAGATTAGAGCCATAAGGGAGCCTAGAAATCTACCACCCCACTACCACTATCAAATTAGAGGCATAAGGGAGACTAGAAATCTACCACCCCAATACCACTATCAGATTAGAGCCATAAGGGAGACTAGACATCTACCACCCCACTACCACTATCAGATTAGAGCCATAAGGGAGACTAGACATCTACCACCCTACTACCACTACCAGATTAGAGCCATAAGGGAGACAAGACATCTACCACCCCACTACCACTATCAAATTAAAGCCACAAGGGAAACTAGACATCTACCAACCCACTACCACTATCAGATTAGAGCCATAAGGGAGACTAGACATCTACCACCCACAATCAGATTAGAACCATAAGGGAGACTAGACATCTACCACCCCATTACCACTATCAGATTAGAGCCATAAGGGAGACTAGACATCTACCACCCCACTACCACTATCAGATTAGAGCCATAAGGGAGACTAGACATCTACCACCCCAAAACCACTATTAAATTAGAGCCATAAGGGAGACTAGACATCTACTAACCCACTACCACTACCAGATTAGAGCCATAAGGGAGACTAGACATCTACCACCCCAAAACCACTATTAAATTAGAGCCATAAGGGAGACTAGACATCTACTAACCCACTACCACAGTCAGATTAGAACCATAATGGAGACTAGACATCTACCACCCCACTACCACTACCAGATTAGAGCCATAAGGGAGACTAGACATCTACCACCCCACTACCACTATCAAAATAGAGCCATAAGGGAGACTAGACATCTACCACCCCACTACCACTATCAGATTAGAGCCTTAAGGGAGACTAGACATCTACCAACCCACTACCACTATCAGATTAGAGCCATAAGGGAGACTAGACATCTACCACCCCATTACCAGTATCAAATTAGAGCCATAAGGGAGACTAGACATCTACCACCCCACTGCCACTATCAAATTAGAGCCATAAGTGAGACTAGACATCTACCACCCCACTACCACTGTCTGATTAGAGCCATACGGGAGACTAGACATCTACCACCCCACTACCACTATCAGATTAGAGCCATAAGGCAGAGTAGACATCTACCACCCCATTACCACTATCAGATTAGAGCCATAAGGGAGACTAGACATCTACCACCCTACTATCAGATTAGAGCCAAAAGGGAGACTAGACATCTTCCACCCCACTTCCACTATCAGATTAGAGCCACAAGGGATACTAGACATCTACCACCCCACTACCACTATCAAATTACAGCCATAAGGGAGACTAGACATCTACCACCCCACTACCACTATCAGATTAGAGCCATAAGGGAGACTAGATATCTACCAGCAGACTACCACTACCAGATTAGAGCCATAAGGGAGACTGAAAAATCTACCACCCCACTACCACTATCAGATTAGAGCCATAAGGGAGACTAGACATCTACCAACCCACTACCACCACCAGATTAGAGGCATAAGGGAGACTAGACATCTACCACCCCACTATCAGATTAGAGCCATAAGGGAGACTAGACATCTACCACCCCATTACAACTATCAAATTAGAGCCATAAGGGATACTAGACATCTACCACCCCATTACAACTATCAAATTAGAGCCATAAGGGAGACTAGACATCTACCACCCCCCTACCACTATAAAATTAGAGCCATAAGGGAGACTAGACAGCTACCACCCCACTACCACTATCAGATTAGAGCCATAAGGGAGACTAGACACCTACCACCCCACAACCACTATCAGATTAGAGCCATAAGGGAGAATAGACATCTACCACCCCATTACCACTATCAGATTAGAGTCATAAAGGAGACAAGACATCTACCACCCCACGACCACTATCAGATTAGAGCCACAAGGGAGACAAAACATCTACCACCCCACTACCACTATCAGATTGGAGACATAAAGGAGACTAGACATCTACCACCCCACTATCAGATTAGAGCCATATGGGAGTCTAGACATCTACCACCCCACTACCACTCCCAGATTAGAGCCATAAGGGAGACTAGACACCTACCACCCCTCTACCACTATCAGATTAGAGCCATAAGGGAGACTAGACATCTACCACTATCAGAATATAGCGATAAGGGAGACTAGACATCTACCACCCCACTACCACTACCAGATTAGAGCCATAAGGGAGAATAGACATCTACCACTATAGGAATATAGCGATAAGGGAGACTAGACATCTACCACCCCACTACCAGATTAGAGCCATAAGGAAGACTAGACATCTCCACCCCACTACCACTATCAGATTAGAGCCATAATGGAGACTAGACATCTACCACCCCACTACCAACATCAAATTAGAGCCATAAGGGAGACTAAACATCTACTAACCCACTACCACAGTCAGATTAGAACCATAATGGAGACTAGACATCTACCACCCCACTACCACTACCAGATTAGAGCCATTAGGGAGACTATACATGTACCACACCACTACCACTATCAAATTAGAGCCATAAGGGAGACTAGACATCTACCACCCCACTACCACTATCAGATTAGAGCCATAAGGGAGACTAGACATCTACCACCCCACTATCAGATTAAAGCCACAAGGGAAACTAGACATCTACCAACCCACTACCACTATCAGATTAGAGCCATAAGGGAGACTAGACATCTACCACCCACAATCAGATTAGAACCATAAGGGAGACTAGACATCTACCACCCCATTACCACTATCAGATTAGAGCCATAAGGGAGACTAGACATCTACCACCCCACTACCACTATCAGATTAGAACCATAAGGGAGTTAGACATCTACCACCCCACTACCACTACCAGATTAGAGCCATAAGGGAGACTAGACATCTACCACCCCAAAACCACTATTAAATTAGAGCCATAAGGGAGACTAGACATCTACTAACCCACTACCACAGTCAGATTAGAACCATAATGGAGACTAGACATCTACCACCCCACTACCACTACCAGATTAGAGCCATAAGGGAGACTAGACATCTACCACCCCACTACCACTATCAAAATAGAGCCATAAGGGAGACTAGACATCTACCACCCCACTACCACTATCAGATTAGAGCCTTAAGGGAGACTAGACATCTACCAACCCACTACCACTATCAGATTAGAGCCATAAGGGAGACTAGACATCTACCACCCCATTACCAGTATCAAATTAGAGCCATAAGGGAGACTAGACATCTACCACCCCACTGCCACTATCAAATTAGAGCCATAAGTGAGACTAGACATCTACCACCCCACTACCACTGTCAGATTAGAGCCATACGGGAGACTAGACATCTACCACCCCACTACCACTATCAGATTAGAGCCATAAGGCAGAGTAGACATCTACCACCCCATTACCACTATCAGATTAGAGCCATAAGGGAGACTAGACATCTACCACCCTACTATCAGATTAGAGCCAAAAGGGAGACTAGACATCTTCCACCCCACTTCCACTATCAGATTAGAGCCACAAGGGATACTAGACATCTACCACCCCACTACCACTATCAAATTACAGCCATAAGGGAGACTAGACATCTACCACCCCACTACAACTATCAGATTAGAGCCATAAGGGAGACTAGATATCTACCAGCAGACTAACACTACCAGATTAGAGCCATAAGGGAGACTGAAAAATCTACCACCCCACTACCACTATCAGATTAGAGCCATAAGGGAGACTAGACATCTACCAACCCACTACCACCACCAGATTAGAGGCATAAGGGAGACTAGACATCTACCACCCCACTATCAGATTAGAGCCATAAGGGAGACTAGACATCTACCACCCCATTACAACTATCAAATTAGAGCCATAAGGGATACTAGACATCTACCACCCCACTACCACTATCAAATTAGAGCCATAAGGGATACTAGACATCTACCAGCAGACTACCACTACCAGATTAGAGCCATAAGGGAGACTGAAAAATCTACCACCCCACTACCACTATCAGATTAAAGCCATAAGGGAGACTAGACATCTACCAACCCACTACCACCACCAGATTAGAGGCATAAGGGAGACTAGACATCTACCACCCCCCTACCACTATAAAATTAGAGCCATAAGGGAGACTAGACATCTACCACCCCACTACCACTATCAGATTAGAGCCATAAGGGAGACTAGACACCTACCACCCCACAACCACTATCAGATTAGAGCCATAAGGGAGAATAGACATCTACCACCCCATTACCACTATCAGATTAGAGTCATAAAGGAGACAAGACATCTACCACCCCACGACCACTATTAGATTAGAGCCACAAGGGAGACAAAACATCTACCACCCCACTACCACTATCAGATTGGAGACATAAAGGAGACTAGACATCTACCACCCCACTATCAGATTAGAGCCATATGGGAGTCTAGACATCTACCACCCCACTACCACTCCCAGATTAGAGCCATAAGGGAGACTAGACACCTACCACCCCTCTACCACTATCAGATTAGAGCCATAAGGGAGACTAGACATCTACCACTATCAGAATATAGCGATAAGGGAGACTAGACATCTACCACCCCACTACCACTACCAGATTAGAGCCATAAGGGAGAATAGACATCTACCACTATAGGAATATAGCGATAAGGGAGACTAGACATCTACCACCCCACTACCAGATTAGAGCCATAAGGAAGACTAGACATCTCCACCCCACTACCACTATCAGATTAGAGCCATAATGGAGACTAGACATCTACCACCCCACTACCAACATCAAATTAGAGCCATAAGGGAGACTAAACATCTACTAACCCACTACCACAGTCAGATTAGAACCATAATGGAGACTAGACATCTACCACCCCACTACCACTACCAGATTAGAGCCATTAGGGAGACTATACATGTACCACACCACTACCACTATCAAATTAGAGCCATAAGGGAGACTAGACATCTACCACCCCACTACCACTATCAGATTAGAGCCATAAGGGAGACTAGACATCTACCACCCCACTATCAGATTAAAGCCATAAGGGAGACTAGACATCTTCCACCCCACTACCACTATCAGATTAGAGCCATACGGGAGACTAGACATCTACCACCCCACTACCACTATCAGATTAGAGCCATAAGGGAGAGTAGACATCTACCACCCCACTGCCACTACCAGATTAGAGCCATAAGGGAGACTAGACATCTACCACCCCACTACCACTATCAGATTAGAGCCATAAGGGTGACTAGACATCTACCACCCCACTACCACTACCAGATTAAAGCCATAAGGGAAACTAGACATCTACCACCCCACTACCACTATCAAATTAGAGCCATAAGGGAGTAGGACATCTACCACCACACTACCACTATAAGATTAGAGCCATAAGGGAGACTAGACATCTACCACCCCACTACCAATATCAAATTAGAGCCATAAGGGAGACTAGACATCTACCACCCTACTATCAGATTAGAGCTAAAAGGGAGACTAGACATCTTCCACCCCACTTCCACTATCAGATTAGAGCCACAAGGGATACTAGACATCTACCACCCCACTACCACTATCAAATTACAGCCATAAGGGAGACTAGACATCTACCACCCCACTACCACTATCAGATTAGAGCCATAAGGGAGACTAGACATCTACCACCCCACTATCAGATTAGAGCCATAAGGGAGACTAGACATCTACCACCCCATTACAACTATCAAATTAGAGCCATAAGGGAGACTAGACATCTACCACCCCACTACCACTATCAAATTAGAGCCATAAGGGATACTAGACATCTACCAGCAGACTACCACTACCAGATTAGAGCCATAAGGGAGACTGAAAAATCTACCACCCCACTACCACTATCAGATTAAAGCCATAAGGGAGACTAGACATCTACCAACCCACTACCACCACCAGATTAGAGGCATAAGGGAGACTAGACATCTACCACCCCACTATCAGATTAGAGCCATAAGGGAGACTAGACATCTACCACCCCACTATCAGATTAAAGCCATAAGGGTGACTAGACATCTTCCACCCCACTACCACTATCAGATTAGAGCCATAAGGGAGACTAGACAGCTACCACCCCACTACCACTATCAGATTAGAGCCATAAGGGAGACTAGACACCTACCACCCCACAACCACTATCAGATTAGAGCCATAAGGGAGAATAGACATCTACCACCCCATTACCACTATCAGATTAGAGTCATAAAGGAGACAAGACATCTACCACCCCACGACCACTATCAGATTAGAGCCACAAGGGAGACAAAACATCTACCACCCAACTACCACTATCATATTAGAGCCATAATGGAGACTAGACATCTACCACCCCACTACCACTATCAGATTGGAGACATAAAGGAGACTAGACATCTACCACCCCACTATCAGATTAGAGCCATACGGGAGTCTAGACATCTACCACCCCACTACCACTCCCAGATTAGATCCATACTGGAGACTAGACATCTACCACCCCACTACCACTATCAGATTAGAGCCATAAGGGAGACTAGACACCTACCACCCCTCTACCACTATCAGATTAGAGCCATAAGGGAGACTAGACATCTACCACCATCAGAATATAGCGATAAGGGAGACTAGACATCTACCACCCCACTACCACTACCAGATTAGAGCCATAAGGGAGAATAGACATCTACCACTATCAGAATATAGCGATAAGGGAGACTAGACATCTACCACCCCACTACCACTACCAGATTAGAGCCATAAGGAAGACTAGACATCTCCACCCCACTACCACTATCAGATTAGAGCCATAATGGAGACTAGACATCTACCACCCCACAACCAACATCAAATTAGAGCCATAAGGGAGACTAAACATCTACTAACCCACTACCACAGTCAGATTAGAACCATAATGGAGACTAGACATCTACCACCCCACTGCCACTACCAGATTAGAGCCATTAGGGAGACTATACATGTACCACACCACTACCACTATCAAATTAGAGCCATAAGGGAGACTAGACATCTACCACCCCACTACCACTATCAGATTAGAGCCATAAGGGAGACTAGACATCTACCACCCCACTATCAGATTAAAGCCATAAGGGAGACTAGACATCTTCCACCCCACTACCACTATCAGATTAGAGCCATACGGGAGACTAGACATCTACCACCCCACTACCACTATCAGATTAGAGCCATAAGGGAGAGTAGACATCTACCACCCCACTGCCACTACCAGATTAGAGCCATAAGGGAGACTAGACATCTACCACCCCATTACCACTATCAGATTAGAGCCATAAGGGTGACTAGACATCTACCACCCCACTACCACTACCAGATTAAAGCCATAAGGGAAACTAGACATCTACCACCCCACTACCACTATCAAATTAGAGCCATAAGGGAGTAAGACATCTACCACCACACTACCACTATAAGATTAGAGCCATAAGGGAGACTAGACATCTACCACCCCACTACCAATATCAAATTAGAGCCATAAGGGAGACTAGACATCTAACACCCCACTACCACTATCAGATTAGAGCCATAAGGGAGACTAGACATCTACCACCCCACTATCAGATTGGAGCCATAAGGGAGATTAGACATCTACCACCCCACTACCACTATCAGATTAGAGCCATAAGGGAGACTAGACATCTACCACCCCTCTACCACTATCAGATTAGAGCCATAAGGGAGCCTAGACATCTACCACTATCAGAATAGAGCCATAAGTGAGACTAGACATCTACCACCCCACTTCCACTATCAGATTAGAGCCACAAGGGATTCTAGACATCTACCACTATCAGAATAGAGCCATAAGGGAGACTAGACATCTCCACCCCACTACCACTATCAGATTAGAGCCATAAGGGAGACTAGACATCTACCACCCCACTATCAGATTAGAGCAATAATGGAGACTAGACATCTTCCACCCCATTACCACTATCAAATTAGAGCCATAAGGGAGACTAGACATCTACCACCCCACTACCACTATCAAATTAGAGCCATAGGGGAGACTAGACATCTACCACCCCACTACCACTATAAGATTAAAGTCATAAAGGAGACAAGACATCTACCACCCAACTACCACTATCATATTAGAGGAATAATGGAGACTAGACATCAAACACCCCACTACCACTATCAGATTAGAGCCATAAGGGAGACTAGACATCTACCACTATCAGAATAGAGCCATAAGGGAGACTAGACATCTACCACCCCACTACCACTATCAGATTAGAGCCATAAGGGAGACTAGACATATCCACCCCACTACCACTATCAGATTAGAGCCATAAGGGAGACTAGACATCTACCACCCTAATATCAGATTAGAGCCATAAGGGAGACTAGACATCTACCACCCCACTTCCACTATCAGATTAGAGCCACAAGGGATTCTAGACATCTACCACCCCACTACCACTATCAAATTACAGCCATAAGGGAGACTAGACATCTACCAACCCACTACCACTATCAGATTAGAGCCATAAGGGAGACTAGACATCTACCACCCCACTATCAGATTAGAGCCATAAGGGAGACTAGACATCTACCACCCCATTACAACTATCAAATTAGAGCCATAAGGGAGACTAGACATCTACCACCCCACTACCACTATCAAATTAGAGCCATAAGAGAGACTAGACATCTACCAGCCCACTACCACTACCAGATTAGAGCCATTAGGGAGACTGAAAAATCCACCACCCCACTACCACTATCAGATTAGAGCCATAAGGGAGACTAGACATCTACCAACCCACTACCACCACCAGATTAGAGGCATAAGGGAGACTAGACATCTACCACCCGACTACCACTATAAAATTAGAGCCATAAGGGAGACTAGACAGCTACCACCCCACTACCACTATCAGATTAGAGCCATAAGGGAGACTAGACATCTACCACCCCACTACCACTATCAGATTAGAGCCATAAGGGAGACTAAACATCTACCACCCCATTACCACTATCAGATTAGAGTCATAAAGGAGGCAAGACATCTACCACCCCACTATCAGATTAGAGCCACAAGGGAGACAAAACATCTACCACCCAACTACCACTATCATATTAGAGCCATAATGGAGACTAGACATCTACCACCCCACTACCACTATCAGATTGGAGACATAAAGGAGACTAGACATCTACCACCCCACTATCAGATTAGAGCCATAAGGGAGACTAGACATCTACCACCCCACTACCACTACCAGATTAGAGCCATACTGGAGACTAGACATCTACCACCCCACTACCAATTTCAGATTAGAGCCATAAGGGAGCCTAGACATCTACCATTCCACTATCAGATTAGAGCCATAAGGGAGACTAGACATCTACCATCCCTCTACCACTATCAGATTAGAGCCATAAGGGAGACTAGACATCTACCACTATCAGAATAGAGCCATAAGGGAGACTAGACATCTACCACCCCACTACCACTATCAGGTTAGAGCCATAAGGGAGACTAGACATCTCCACCCCACTACCACTATCGGATTAGAGCCATAAGGGAGACTAGACATCTACCATCCCACTACCACTATCAGATTAGAGCCATAATGGAGACTAGACATCTAACACCCCACTACCACTATCAGATTAGAGCCACAATGGAGACTAGACATCTACCACCCCACTACCACTATCAAATTAGAGCCATAAGGGAGACTAGACATCTACCACCCCACTACCACTATCGAATTAGAGCCATAAGGGAGACTGAAAAATCTACCACCCCACTACCACTATCAGATTAGAGCCATAAGGGAGACTAGACATCTACCACCCCACTATCAGATTAGAGCCATAAGGGAGACTAGACATCTACGACCCCATTACCACTATCAAATTAGAGCCATAAGGGAGACTAGACATCTACCACCCCACGACCACTATCAGATTAGAGCCATAAGGGAACCTAGACATCTACCATCCCACTATCAGATTAGAGCCATAAGGGAGACTAGACATCTACCATCCCTCTACCACTATCAGATTAGAGCCATAAGGGAGACTAGACATCTACCACTATCAGAATAGAGCCATAAGGGAGACTAGACATCTACCACCCCACTACCACTATCAGGTTAGAGCCATAAGGGAGACTAGACATCTCCACCCCACTACCACTATCGGATTAGAGCCATAAGGGAGACTAGACATCTAACACCCCACTACCACTATCAGATTAGAGCCACAAGGGAGACTAGACATCTACCACCCCACTACCACTATCAAATTAGAGCCATAAGGGAGACTGAAAAATCTACCAACCCATTACCACTATCAGAATAGAGCCATAAGGGAGACTAGACATTTACCACCCCATTACCACTATCAGATTAGAGTCATAAAGGAGACAAGACATCTACCACCCCACTATCAGATTAGAGCCACAAGGGAGATAAAACATCTACCACCCAACTACCACTATCAGATTAGAGACATAAGGGAGACTAGACATCTACCACCCCACTACCACTACCAGATTAAAGCCATAAGGGAGACTAGACATCTACTACCCCACTACCACTATCAAATTAGAGCCATAAGGGAGTAGGATATCTACCAACCCACTACCACTATCAAATTAGAGCCATAAGGGAGACTAGACATCTACCAACCCACTACCACTATCATATTATAGCCATAATGGAGACTAGACATCTACCACCCCACTACCACTATAAGATTAGAGCCACAAGGGAGAGTAGACATCTACCACCCCACTACCAATATCAAATTAGAGCCATAAGGGAGACTAGACATCTAACACCCCACTACCACTATCAGATTAGAGCCATAAGGGAGACTAGACATCTAAAACCCTACTATCAGATTAGAGCCATAAGGGAGACTAGACATCTACCACCCCACTTCCACTATCAGATTAGAGCCACAAGGGATACTAGACATCTACCACCCCACTACCACTATCAAATTACAGCCATAAGGGAGACTAGACATCTACCACCCCACTACCACTATCAAATTAGAGCCATAAGGGAGACTGAAAAATCTACCACCCCATTACCACTATCAGAATAGAGCCATAAGGGAGACTAGACATCTACCACCCCGCTATCAGATTAGAGCCATAATGGAGACTAGACATCTAACACCCCACTACCACTATCAGATTAGAGCCACAAGGGAGACTAGACATCTACCACCCCACTACCACTATCAGATTAGAGTCATAAAGGAGACAAGACATCTACCACCCCACTATCAGATTAGAGCCACAAGGGAGAAAAAAAACATCTACCACCCAACTACCACTATCAGATTAGAGACATAAGGGAGACTAGACATCTACCACCCCACTACCACTACCAGATTAAAGCCATAAGGGAGACTAGACATCTACTACCCCACTACCACTATCAAATTAGAGCCATAAGGGAGTAGGATATCTACCAACCCACTACCACTATCAAATTAGAGCCATAAGGGAGACTAGACATCTACCAACCCACTACCACTATCAGATTAGAGCCATAATGGAGACTAGACATCTACCACCCCACTACCACTATAAGATTAGAGCCACAAGGGAGAGTAGACATCTACCACCCCACTACCAATATCAAATTAGAGCCATAAGGGAGACTAGACATCTAACACCCCACTACCACTATCAGATTAGAGCCATAAGGGAGACTAGACATCTACCACCCTACTATCAGATTAGAGCCATAAGGGAGACTAGACATCTACCACCCCACTTCCACTATCAGATTAGAGCCACAAGGGATACTAGACATCTACCACCCCACTACCACTATCAAATTACAGCCATAAGGGAGACTAGACATCTACCACCCCACTACCACTATCAAATTAGAGCCATAAGGGAGACTGAAAAATCTACCGCCCCATTACCACTATCAGAATAGAGCCATAAGGGAGACTAGACATCTACCACCCCATTACCACTTTCAGATTAGAGTCATAAAGGAGACAAGACATCTACCACCCCACTATCAGATTAGAGCCACAAGGGAGATAAAACATCTACCACCCAACTACCACTATCAGATTGGAGACATAAGGGAGACTAGACATCTACCACCCCACTACCACTACCAGATTAAAGCCATAAGGGAGACTAGACATCTACTACCCCACTACCACTATCAAATTAGAGCCATAAGGGAGTAGGATATCTACCAACCCACTACCACTATCAAATTAGAGCCATAAGGGAGACTAGACATCTACCAACCCACTACCACTATCAGATTAGAGCCATAATGGAGACTAGACATCTACCACCCCACTACCACTATAAGATTAGAGCCACAAGGGAGAGTAGACATCTACCACCCCACTACCAATATCAAATTAGAGCCATAAGGGAGACTAGACATCTAACACCCCACTACCACTATCAGATTAGAGCCATAAGGGAGACTAGACATCTACCACCCTACTATCAGATTAGAGCCATAAGGGAGACTAGACATCTACCACCCCACTTCCACTATCAGATTAGAGCCACAAGGGATACTAGACATCTACCACCCCACTACCACTATCAAATTAGAGCCATAAGGGAGACTAGACATCTACCACCCCACTATCAGATTAGAGCCATAAGGGAGACTAGACATCTACCACCCCACTATCAAATTAGAGCCATAAGGGAGACTAGACATCTACCAGCCCACTACCACTACCAGATTAGAGCCATAAGGGAGACTGAAAAATCTACCACCCCACTACCACTATCAGATTAAAGCCATAAGGGAGACTAGACATCTACCAACCCACTACCACCACCAGATTAAAGGCATAAGGGAGACTAGACATCTACCACCCCACTACCACTATAAAATTAGAGCCATAAGGGAGACTAGACAGCTACCACCCCACTACAATTATCAGATTAGAGCCATAAGGGAGACTAGACATCTACCACCCCACTACCACTATCAGATTAGAGCCATAAGGGAGACTAGACATCTACCACCCCATTACCACTATCAGATTAGAGTCATAAAGGAGACAAGACATCTACAACCCCACTATCAGATTAGAGCCACAAGGGAGACAAAACATCTACCACCCAACTACCACTATCATATTAGAGCCATAATGGAGACTAGACATCTACCACCCCACTACGACTATCAGATTGGAGACATAAAGGAGACTAGACATCTACCACCCCACTATCAGATTAGAGCCATAAGGGAGTCTAGACATCTACCACCCCCCTACCACTACCAGATTAGAGCCATACTGGAGACTAGACATCTACCACCCCACTACCACTATCAGATTAGAGCCATAAGGGAGCCTAGACATCTACCATCCCACTATCAGATTAGAGCCATAAGGGAGACTAGACATCTACCACCCCTCTACCACTATCAGATTAGAGCCATAAGGGAGACTAGACATCTACCACTATCAGAATAGAGCCATAAGGGAGACTAGACATCTACCACCCCACTACCACTATCAGATTAGAGCCATAAGGGAGACTAGACATCTACCAACCCACTACCACTATCAAATTAGAGCCATAAGGGAGACTAGACATCTACCAACCCACTACCACTATCAGATTAGAGCCATAAGGGAGACTAGGCATCTACCACCCCTCTACCACTATCAGATTAGAGCCATAAGGGAGACTAGACATCTACCACTATCAGAATAGAGCCATAAGGGAGACTAGACATCTAACACCCCACTACCACTATCAGATTAGAGACATAAGGGAGACTAGACATCTATCACCCCACTACCACTACCAGATTAGAGCCAGAAGGGAGACTAGACATCTACCACCCCACTACCACTATCAAATTAGAGCCTTAAGGGAGACTAGACATTTACCAACCCACTACCACTATAAGATTTGAGCCATAAGGGAGACTACACATCTACCACTATCAGAATAGAGCCCTAAGGGAGTCTAGACATCTACCTCCACACTACCACTATCACATTAGAGCCATAAGGGAGACTAGACATCTTCCACCCCAATACCATTACCGGATTAGAGCCATAAGGGAGACTTGACATCTACCACCCCACACCACTATCCGATTAGAGGCATTAGGGAGACTAGACATCTACCACCCCACTACCACTATCAGATAAGAGCCATAAGGGAGACTAGACATCTACCACCCCACTACCACTATCAAATTAGAGCCTTAAGGGAGACTAGACATCTACCAACCCACTACCACTATCAGATTTGAGCCATAAGGGAGGCTAGACATCTACCACCCAAAATCAGATTAGAACCATAAGGGAGACTAGACATCTACCACCCCATTACCACTGTCAGATTAGAGCCATAAGGGAGCTAGACATCTACCATCCCACTACCACTACCAGATTAGAGCCATAAGGGAGACTAGACATCTACCACCCCACTACCACTGTCAAATTAGAGCCATAAGGGAGACTAGACATCTACCACCCCACTACCACAATCAGATTAGAGCCATAAGGTAGACTAGACATCTACCACCCCACTACCACTATCAGATTAGAGCCATAAGGGAGACTAGACATCTACCACCCCACTACCACTATCAGATTAGAGCCATAAGGGAGACTAGACATCTACCACCCCATTACCACTATCAAATTAGAGCCATAAGGGAGAGTAGACATCTACCAACCCACTACCACTATCAAATTTGAGCCATAAGGGAGACTAGACATCTACCACCCACAATCAGATTAGAACCATAAGGGAGACTAGACATCTACCACCCCATTACCACTATCAGATTAGAACCAGAAGGGAGCTAGACATCTACCACCCCTCTACCACTATCAGTTTAGAGCCATAAGGGAGACTAGACATCTACCACCCCACTACCACTATCAGATTAGAGCCATAAGGGAGACTAGACATCTACCACCCCACTACCACTATCAGATTAGAGCCATAAGGGAGTATAGACATCTACCAGCCCACTACCACTACCAGATTAGAGCCATAAGGGAGACTGAAAAATCTACCACCCCACTACCACTATCAGATTAAAGCCATAAGGGAGACTAGACATCTACCAACCCACTACCACCACCAGATTAAAGGCATAAGGGAGACTAGACATCTACCACCCCACTACCACTATAAAATTAGAGCCATAAGGGAGACTAGACAGCTACCACCCCACTACAACTATCAGATTAGAGCCATAAGGGAGACTAGACATCTACCACCCCACTACCACTATCAGATTAGAGCCATAAGGGAGACTAGACATCTACCACCCCATTACCACTATCAGATTAGAGTCATAAAGGAGACAAGACATCTACAACCCCACTATCAGATTAGAGCCACAAGGGAGACAAAACATCTACCACCCAACTACCACTATCATATTAGAGCCATAATGGAGACTAGACATCTACCACCCCACTACCACTATCAGATTGGAGACATAAAGGAGACTAGACATCTACCACCCCACTATCAGATTAGAGCCATAAGGGAGTCTAGACATCTACCACCCCCCTACCACTACCAGATTAGAGCCATACTGGAGACTAGACATCTACCACCCCACTACCACTATCAGATTAGAGCCATAAGGGAGCCTAGACATCTACCACCCCACTATCAGATTAGAGCCATAAGGGAGACTAGACATCTACCACCCCTCTACCACTATCAGATTAGAGCCATAAGGGAGACTAGACATCTACCACTATCAGAATAGAGCCATAAGGGAGACTAGACATCTAACACCCCACTACCACTATCAGATTAGAGACATAAGGGAGACTAGACATCTACCACCCCACTACCACTACCAGATTAGAGCCATAAGGGAGTAGGATATCTACCAACCCACTACCACTATCAAATTAGAGCCATAAGGGAGACTAGACATCTACCAACCCACTACCACTATCAGATTAGAGCCATAATGGAGACTAGACATCTACCACCCCACTACCACTATAAGATTAGAGCCACAAGGGAGAGTAGACATCTACCACCCCACTACCAATATCAAATTAGAGCCATAAGGGAGACTAGACATCTAACACCCCACTACCACTATCAGATTAGAGCCATAAGGGAGACTAGACATCTACCACCCTACTATCAGATTAGAGCCATAAGGGAGACTAGACATCTACCACCCCACTTCCACTATCAGATTAGAGCCACAAGGGATACTAGACATCTACCACCCCACTACCACTATCAAATTACAGCCATAAGGGAGACTAGACATCTACCACCCCACTACCACTATCAAATTAGAGCCATAAGGGAGACTGAAAAATCTACCGCCCCATTACCACTATCAGAATAGAGCCATAAGGGAGACTAGACATCTACCACCCCATTACCACTTTCAGATTAGAGTCATAAAGGAGACAAGACATCTACCACCCCACTATCAGATTAGAGCCACAAGGGAGATAAAACATCTACCACCCAACTACCACTATCAGATTGGAGACATAAGGGAGACTAGACATCTACCACCCCACTACCACTACCAGATTAAAGCCATAAGGGAGACTAGACATCTACTACCCCACTACCACTATCAAATTAGAGCCATAAGGGAGTAGGATATCTACCAACCCACTACCACTATCAAATTAGAGCCATAAGGGAGACTAGACATCTACCAACCCACTACCACTATCAGATTAGAGCCATAATGGAGACTAGACATCTACCACCCCACTACCACTATAAGATTAGAGCCACAAGGGAGAGTAGACATCTACCACCCCACTACCAATATCAAATTAGAGCCATAAGGGAGACTAGACATCTAACACCCCACTACCACTATCAGATTAGAGCCATAAGGGAGACTAGACATCTACCACCCTACTATCAGATTAGAGCCATAAGGGAGACTAGACATCTACCACCCCACTTCCACTATCAGATTAGAGCCACAAGGGATACTAGACATCTACCACCCCACTACCACTATCAAATTAGAGCCATAAGGGAGACTAGACATCTACCACCCCACTATCAGATTAGAGCCATAAGGGAGACTAGACATCTACCACCCCACTATCAAATTAGAGCCATAAGGGAGACTAGACATCTACCAGCCCACTACCACTACCAGATTAGAGCCATAAGGGAGACTGAAAAATCTACCACCCCACTACCACTATCAGATTAAAGCCATAAGGGAGACTAGACATCTACCAACCCACTACCACCACCAGATTAAAGGCATAAGGGAGACTAGACATCTACCACCCCACTACCACTATAAAATTAGAGCCATAAGGGAGACTAGACAGCTACCACCCCACTACAATTATCAGATTAGAGCCATAAGGGAGACTAGACATCTACCACCCCACTACCACTATCAGATTAGAGCCATAAGGGAGACTAGACATCTACCACCCCATTACCACTATCAGATTAGAGTCATAAAGGAGACAAGACATCTACAACCCCACTATCAGATTAGAGCCACAAGGGAGACAAAACATCTACCACCCAACTACCACTATCATATTAGAGCCATAATGGAGACTAGACATCTACCACCCCACTACGACTATCAGATTGGAGACATAAAGGAGACTAGACATCTACCACCCCACTATCAGATTAGAGCCATAAGGGAGTCTAGACATCTACCACCCCCCTACCACTACCAGATTAGAGCCATACTGGAGACTAGACATCTACCACCCCACTACCACTATCAGATTAGAGCCATAAGGGAGCCTAGACATCTACCATCCCACTATCAGATTAGAGCCATAAGGGAGACTAGACATCTACCACCCCTCTACCACTATCAGATTAGAGCCATAAGGGAGACTAGACATCTACCACTATCAGAATAGAGCCATAAGGGAGACTAGACATCTACCACCCCACTACCACTATCAGATTAGAGCCATAAGGGAGACTAGACATCTACCAACCCACTACCACTATCAAATTAGAGCCATAAGGGAGACTAGACATCTACCAACCCACTACCACTATCAGATTAGAGCCATAAGGGAGACTAGGCATCTACCACCCCTCTACCACTATCAGATTAGAGCCATAAGGGAGACTAGACATCTACCACTATCAGAATAGAGCCATAAGGGAGACTAGACATCTAACACCCCACTACCACTATCAGATTAGAGACATAAGGGAGACTAGACATCTATCACCCCACTACCACTACCAGATTAGAGCCAGAAGGGAGACTAGACATCTACCACCCCACTACCACTATCAAATTAGAGCCTTAAGGGAGACTAGACATTTACCAACCCACTACCACTATAAGATTTGAGCCATAAGGGAGACTACACATCTACCACTATCAGAATAGAGCCCTAAGGGAGTCTAGACATCTACCTCCACACTACCACTATCACATTAGAGCCATAAGGGAGACTAGACATCTTCCACCCCAATACCATTACCGGATTAGAGCCATAAGGGAGACTTGACATCTACCACCCCACACCACTATCCGATTAGAGGCATTAGGGAGACTAGACATCTACCACCCCACTACCACTATCAGATAAGAGCCATAAGGGAGACTAGACATCTACCACCCCACTACCACTATCAAATTAGAGCCTTAAGGGAGACTAGACATCTACCAACCCACTACCACTATCAGATTTGAGCCATAAGGGAGGCTAGACATCTACCACCCAAAATCAGATTAGAACCATAAGGGAGACTAGACATCTACCACCCCATTACCACTGTCAGATTAGAGCCATAAGGGAGCTAGATATCTACCATCCCACTACCACTACCAGATTAGAGCCATAAGGGAGACTAGACATCTACCACCCCACTACCACTGTCAAATTAGAGCCATAAGGGAGACTAGACATCTACCACCCCACTACCACAATCAGATTAGAGCCATAAGGTAGACTAGACATCTACCACCCCACTACCACTATCAGATTAGAGCCATAAGGGAGACTAGACATCTACCACCCCACTACCACTATCAGATTAGAGCCATAAGGGAGACTAGACATCTACCACCCCATTACCACTATCAAATTAGAGCCATAAGGGAGAGTAGACATCTACCAACCCACTACCACTATCAAATTTGAGCCATAAGGGAGACTAGACATCTACCACCCACAATCAGATTAGAACCATAAGGGAGACTAGACATCTACCACCCCATTACCACTATCAGATTAGAACCAGAAGGGAGCTAGACATCTACCACCCCTCTACCACTATCAGTTTAGAGCCATAAGGGAGACTAGACATCTACCACCCCACTACCACTATCAGATTAGAGCCATAAGGGAGACTAGACATCTACCACCCCACTACCACTATCAGATTAGAGCCATAAGGGAGTATAGACATCTACCAGCCCACTACCACTACCAGATTAGAGCCATAAGGGAGACTGAAAAATCTACCACCCCACTACCACTATCAGATTAAAGCCATAAGGGAGACTAGACATCTACCAACCCACTACCACCACCAGATTAAAGGCATAAGGGAGACTAGACATCTACCACCCCACTACCACTATAAAATTAGAGCCATAAGGGAGACTAGACAGCTACCACCCCACTACAACTATCAGATTAGAGCCATAAGGGAGACTAGACATCTACCACCCCACTACCACTATCAGATTAGAGCCATAAGGGAGACTAGACATCTACCACCCCATTACCACTATCAGATTAGAGTCATAAAGGAGACAAGACATCTACAACCCCACTATCAGATTAGAGCCACAAGGGAGACAAAACATCTACCACCCAACTACCACTATCATATTAGAGCCATAATGGAGACTAGACATCTACCACCCCACTACCACTATCAGATTGGAGACATAAAGGAGACTAGACATCTACCACCCCACTATCAGATTAGAGCCATAAGGGAGTCTAGACATCTACCACCCCCCTACCACTACCAGATTAGAGCCATACTGGAGACTAGACATCTACCACCCCACTACCACTATCAGATTAGAGCCATAAGGGAGCCTAGACATCTACCACCCCACTATCAGATTAGAGCCATAAGGGAGACTAGACATCTACCACCCCTCTACCACTATCAGATTAGAGCCATAAGGGAGACTAGACATCTACCACTATCAGAATAGAGCCATAAGGGAGACTAGACATCTAACACCCCACTACCACTATCAGATTAGAGACATAAGGGAGACTAGACATCTACCACCCCACTACCACTACCAGATTAGAGCCAGAAGGGAGACTAGACATCTACCACCCCACTACCACTATCAAATTAGAGCCTTAAGGGAGACTAGACATTTACCAACCCACTACCACTATAAGATTTGAGCCATAAGGGAGACTACACATCTACCACTATCAGAATAGAGCCCTAAGGGAGTCTAGACATCTACCACCACACTACCACTATCACATTAGAGCCATAAGGGAGACTAGACATCTTCCACCCCAATACCATTACCGGATTAGAGCCATAAGGGAGACTTGACATCTACCACCCCACACCACTATCCGATTAGAGGCATTAGGGAGACTAGACATCTACCATCCCACTACCACTATCAGATTAGAGACATAAGGGAGACTAGACATCTACCACCCCACTACCACTATCAGATAAGAGCCATAAGGGAGACTAGACATCTACCACCCCACTACCACTATCAAATTAGAGCCTTAAGGGAGACTAGACATCTACCAACCCACTACCACTATGTGATTTGAGCCATAAGGGAGGCTAGACATCTACCACCCACAATCAGATTAGAACCATAAGGGAGACTAGACATCTACCACCCCATTACCACTGTCAAATTAGAGCCATAAGGGAGCTAGACATCTACCATCCCACTACCACTACCAGATTAGAGCCATAAGGGAGACTAGACATCTACCACCCCACTACCACTGTCAAATTAGAGCCATAAGGGAGACTAGACATCTACCACCCCACTACCACAATCAGATTAGAGCCATAAGGGAGACTAGACATCTACCACCCCACTACCACTATCAGATTAGAGCCATAAGGGAGACTAGACATCTACCACCCCACTACCACTGTCAAATTAGAGCCATAAGGGAGACTAGACATCTACCACCCCACTACCACAATCAGATTAGAGCCATAAGGGAGACTAGACATCTACCACCCCACTACCACTATCAGATTAGAGCCATAAGGGAGACTAGACATCTACCACCCCACTACCACTATCAGATTAGAACCATAAGGGAGACTAGACATCTACCACCCCATTACCACTATCAAATTAGAGCCATAAGGGAGAGTAGACATCTACCAACCCACTACCACTATCAAATTTGAGCCATAAGGGAGACTAGACATCTACCACCCACAATCAGATTAGAACCATAAGGGAGACTAGACATCTACCACCCCATTACCACTATCAGATTAGAACCAGAAGGGAGCTAGACATCTACCACCCCTCTACCACTATCAGTTTAGAGCCATAAGGGAGACTAGACATCTACCACCCCACTACCACTATCAGATTAGAGCCATAAGGGAGACTAGACATCTACCACCCCACTACCACTATCAGATTAGAGCCATAAGGGAGACTAGACATCTACCACCCCACTACCACTACCAGATTAGAGCCATAAGGGAGAATAGACATCTACCACCCCACTACCACTATCAAATTAGAGCCTTAAGGTGGACTAGACATCTACCAACCCACTACCACTATAGGAGTTGAGCCATAAGGGAGACTAGACATCTACCACCCACAATCAGATTAGAACCATAAGGGAGACTAGACATCTACCACCCCATTACCACTGTCAGATTAGAGCCATAAGGGAGCTAGACATCTACCACCCCACTACCACTACCAGATTAGAGCCATAAGGGAGACTAGACATCTACCACCCCACTACCACTATCAAATTAGAGCCATAAGGGAGAGTAGACATCTACCACCCCACTACCACAATCAGATTAGAGCCATAAGGGAGACTAGACATCTACCACCCCACTATCAGATTAGAGCCATAAGGGAGACTAGACATCTACCATCCCCTTACCACTGTCAGATTAGAGCCAGAAGGGAGCTAGACATCTACCACCCCACTACCACTTCCAGATTAGAGCCATAAGGGAGACTAGACATCTACCACCCCACTACCACTATCAAATTAGAGCCATAAGGGAGACTAGACATCTACCAACCCACTACCACTATCAAATTTGAGCCATAAGGGAGACTAGACATCTACCACCCCATTACCACTATCAGATTAGAACCAGAAGGGAGCTAGACATCTACCACCCCTCTACCACTATCAGTTTAGAGCCATAAGGGAGACTAGACATCTACCACCCCACTACCACTATCAGAGTAGAGCCATAAGGGAGACTAGACATCTACCACCCCACTACCACTATCAGATTAGAGCCATAAGGGAGACTAGACATCTACCACCCCACTACCACTACCAGATTAGAGCCATAAGGGAGAATAGACATCTACCACCCCACTACCACTATCAAATAAGAGCCTTAAGGTGGACTAGACATCTACCAACCCACTACCACTATAAGAGTTGAACCATAAGGGAGACTAGACATCTACCACCCACAATCAGATTAGAGCCATAAGGGAGACTAGACAATTACCACCCCATTACCACTGTCAGATTAGAGCCATAAGGGAGCTAGACATCTACCACCCCACTACCACTACCAGATTAGAGCCATAAGGGAGACTAGACATCTACCACCCACTACCACTATCAAAATAGAGCCATAAGGGAGACTAGACATCTACCACCCCACTACCACAATCAGATTAGAGCCATAAGGGAGACTAGACATCTACCACCCCACTATAAGATTAGAGCCATAAGGGAGACTAGACATCTACCACCCCATTACCACTATCAAATTAGAGCCATAAGGGAGAGTAGACATCTACCAACCCACTACCACTATCAAATTAGAGCCATAAGGGAGACTAGACATCTACCACCCACAATCAGATTAGAACCATAAGGGAGACTAGACATCTACCACCCCATTACCACTGTCAGATTAGAGCCAGAAGGGAGCTAGACATCTACCACCCCACTACCACTTCCAGATTAGAGCCATAAGGGAGACCAGACATCTACCACCCCACTACCACTATCAAATTAGAGCCATAAGGGAGACTAGACATCTACCACCCCACTATCAGATTAGAGCCATAAGGGAGACTACACATCTACCACCCCGTTACCACTATCAAATTAGAGCCATAAGGGAGAGTAGAAATCTACCAACCCACTTCCACTATCAAATTAGAGCCATAAGGGAGACTAGACATCTACCACCCCACTACCACTATCAGATAAGAGCCATAAGGGAGACTAGACATCTACCAACCCACTACCACTATCAAATTAGAGCCATAAGGGAGACTAGACATCTACCACCCCACTACCACTATCAAATTAGAGCCTTAAGGGAGACTAGACATCTACCAACCCACTACCACTATAAGATTTGAGCCATAAGGGAGACTACACATCTACCACTATCAGAATAGAGCCATAAGGGAGACTAGACATCTACCACCACACTATCACTATCAGATTAGAGCCATAAGGGAGACTAGACATCTACCACCCCAATACCATTACCGGATTAGAGCCATAAGGGAGACTTGACATCTACCACCCCACACCACTATCAGATTAGAGGAATTAGGGAGACTAGACATCTACCATCCCACTACCAGATTAGAGACATAAGGGAGACTAGACATCTACCACCCCACTACCACTATCAGATAAGAGCCATAAGGGAGACTAGACATCTACCACCCCACTACCACTACCAGATTAGAGCCACAAGGGAGCCTAGACATCTACCACCCCACTACCACTATCAAATTAGAGCCTTAAGGGAGACTAGACATCTACCAGCCCACTACCACTATCAGATTAGAGCCATAAGGGAGGCTAGACATCTACCACCCACAATCAGATTAGAACCATAAGGGAGACTAGACATCTACCACCCCATTACCACTATCAGATTAGAACCATAAGGGAGACTAGACATCTACCACCCCTCTACCACTATCATTTTAGAGCCATAAGGGAGACTAGACATCTACTACCCCACTACCACTATCAGATTAGAGCCTTAAGGGAGAATAGACATCTACCACCCCACTACCACTATCAAATTAGAGCCTTAAGGTGGACTAGACATCTACCAACCCACTACCACTATAAGAGTTGAGCCATAAGGGAGACTAGACATCTACCACCCCACTATCAGATTAGAACCATAAGGGAGACTAGACATCTACCACCCCATTACCAATATCAAATTAGAGCCATAAGGGAGACTAGACATCTACCACCCCACTACCACAATCAGATTAGAGCCATAAGGGAGACTAGACATCTACCACCCCACTATCAGATTAGAGCCATAAGGGAGACTAGACATCTACCACCCCGTTACCACTATCAAATTAGAGCCATAAGGGAGACTAGACATCTACCAACCCACTACCACTATCAAATTAGAGCCATAAGGGAGAATAGACATCTACCACCCCACTACCACTATCAGATTAGAGCCATAAGGGAGACTAGACATCTACCAACCCACTACCACTATCAAATTAGAGCCATAAGGGAGACTAGACATCTACCAACCCACTACCACTATCAGATTAGAGCCATAAGGGAGACTAGACATCTACCACCCCTCTACCACTATCAGATTAGAGCCATAAGGGAGACTAGACATCTACCACTATCAGAATAGAGCCATAAGGGAGACTAGACATCTAACACCCCACTACCACTATCAGATTAGAGACATAAGGGAGACTAGACATCTACCACCCCACTACCACTACCAGATTAGAGCCAGAAGGGAGACTAGACATCTACCACCCCACTACCACTATCAAATTAGAGCCTTAAGGGAGACTAGCCATCTACCAACCCACTACCACTATAAGATTTGAGCCATAAGGGAGACTAGACATCTACCACTATCAGAATAGAGCCATAAGGGAGACTAGACATCTACCACCACACTACCACTATCAGATTAGAGCCATAAGGGAGACTAGACATCTACCACCCCAATACCATTACCGGATTAGAGCCATAAGGGAGACTTGACATCTACCACCCCACACCACTATCAGATTAGAGGCATTAGGGAGACTAGACATCTACCATCCCACTACCACTATCAGATTAGAGACATAAGGGAGACTAGACATCTACCAACCCACTACCACTATCAAATTAGAGCCATAAGGGAGAGTAGAAATCTACCAACCCACTTCCACTATCAAATTAGAGCCATAAGGGAGACTAGACATCTACCACCCCACTACCACTATCAGATAAGAGCCATAAGGGAGACTAGACATCTACCAACCCACTACCACTATCAAATTAGAGCCATAAGGGAGACTAGACATCTACCACCCCACTACCACTATCAAATTAGAGCCTTAAGGGAGACTAGACATCTACCAACCCACTACCACTATAAGATTTGAGCCATAAGGGAGACTACACATCTACCACTATCAGAATAGAGCCATAAGGGAGACTAGACATCTACCACCACACTATCACTATCAGATTAGAGCCATAAGGGAGACTAGACATCTACCACCCCAATACCATTACCGGATTAGAGCCATAAGGGAGACTTGACATCTACCACCCCACACCACTATCAGATTAGAGGAATTAGGGAGACTAGACATCTACCATCCCACTACCAGATTAGAGACATAAGGGAGACTAGACATCTACCACCCCACTACCACTATCAGATAAGAGCCATAAGGGAGACTAGACATCTACCACCCCACTACCACTACCAGATTAGAGCCACAAGGGAGCCTAGACATCTACCACCCCACTACCACTATCAAATTAGAGCCTTAAGGGAGACTAGACATCTACCAGCCCACTACCACTATCAGATTAGAGCCATAAGGGAGGCTAGACATCTACCACCCACAATCAGATTAGAACCATAAGGGAGACTAGACATCTACCACCCCATTACCACTATCAGATTAGAACCATAAGGGAGACTAGACATCTACCACCCCTCTACCACTATCATTTTAGAGCCATAAGGGAGACTAGACATCTACTACCCCACTACCACTATCAGATTAGAGCCTTAAGGGAGAATAGACATCTACCACCCCACTACCACTATCAAATTAGAGCCTTAAGGTGGACTAGACATCTACCAACCCACTACCACTATAAGAGTTGAGCCATAAGGGAGACTAGACATCTACCACCCCACTATCAGATTAGAACCATAAGGGAGACTAGACATCTACCACCCCATTACCAATATCAAATTAGAGCCATAAGGGAGACTAGACATCTACCACCCCACTACCACAATCAGATTAGAGCCATAAGGGAGACTAGACATCTACCACCCCACTATCAGATTAGAGCCATAAGGGAGACTAGACATCTACCACCCCGTTACCACTATCAAATTAGAGCCATAAGGGAGTCTAGACATCTACCAACCCACTACCACTATCTCAATTAGAGCCATAAGGGAGAATAGACATCTACCACCCCACTACCACTATCAGATTAGAGCCATAAGGGAGACTAGACATCTACCAACCCACTACCACTATCAAATTAGAGCCATAAGGGAGACTAGACATCTACCAACCCACTACCACTATCAGATTAGAGCCATAAGGGAGACTAGACATCTACCACCCCTCTACCACTATCAGATTAGAGCCATAAGGGAGACTAGACATCTACCACTATCAGAATAGAGCCATAAGGGAGACTAGACATCTAACACCCCACTACCACTATCAGATTAGAGACATAAGGGAGACTAGACATCTACCACCCCACTACCACTACCAGATTAGAGCCAGAAGGGAGACTAGACATCTACCACCCCACTACCACTATCAAATTAGAGCCTTAAGGGAGACTAGCCATCTACCAACCCACTACCACTATAAGATTTGAGCCATAAGGGAGACTAGACATCTACCACTATCAGAATAGAGCCATAAGGGAGACTAGACATCTACCACCACACTACCACTATCAGATTAGAGCCATAAGGGAGACTAGACATCTACCACCCCAATACCATTACCGGATTAGAGCCATAAGGGAGACTTGACATCTACCACCCCACACCACTATCAGATTAGAGGCATTAGGGAGACTAGACATCTACCATCCCACTACCACTATCAGATTAGAGACATAAGGGAGACTAGACATCTACCACCCCGTTACCACTATCAAATTAGAGCCATAAGGGAGAGTAGACATCTACCAACCCACTACCACTATCAAATTAGAGCCATAAGGGAGAATAGACATCTACCACCCCACTACCACTATCAGATTAGAGCCATAAGGGAGACTAGACATCTACCAACCCACTACCACTATCAAATTAGAGCCATAAGGGAGACTAGACATCTACCAACCCACTACCACTATCAGATTAGAGCCATAAGGGAGACTAGACATCTACCACCCCTCTACCACTATCAGATTAGAGCCATAAGGGAGACTAGACATCTACCACTATCAGAATAGAGCCATAAGGGAGACTAGACATCTAACACCCCACTACCACTATCAGATTAGAGACATAAGGGAGACTAGACATCTACCACCCCACTACCAGATTAGAGCCAGAAGGGAGACTAGACATCTACCACCCCACTACCACTATCAAATTAGAGCCTTAAGGGAGACTAGCCATCTACCAACCCACTACCACTATAAGATTTGAGCCATAAGGGAGACTAGACATCTACCACTATCAGAATAGAGCCATAAGGGAGACTAGACATCTACCACCCCACACCACTATCAGATTAGAGGCATTAGGGAGACTAGACATCTACCATCCCACTACCACTATCAGATTAGAGACATAAGGGAGACTAGACATCTACCACCCCACTACCACTATCAGATAAGAGCCATAAGGGAGACTAGACATCTACCACCCCACTACCACTACCAGATTAGAGCCACAAGGGAGCCTAGACATCTACCACCCCACTACCACTATCAAATTAGAGCCTTAAGGGAGTCTAGACATCTACCAACCCACTACCACTATCAGATTTGAGCCATAAGGGAGACTAGACATCTACCACCCACAATCAGATTAGAACCATAAGGGAGACTAGACATCTACCACCCCATTACCACTATCAGATTAGAACCAGAAGGGAGCTAGACATCTACCACCCCTCTACCACTATCAGTTTAGAGCCATAAGGGAGACTAGACATCTACCACCCCACTACCACTATCAGATTAGAGCCATAAGGGAGACTAGACATCTACCACCCCACTACCACTATCAGATTTGAGCCATAAGGGAGACTAGACATCTACCACCCCACTACCACTACCAGATTAGAGCCATAAGGGAGAATAGACATCTACCACCCCACTACCACTATCAAATTAGAGCCTTAAGGTGGACTAGACATCTACCAACCCACTACCACTATAAGAGTTGAGCCATAAGGGAGACTAGACATCTACCACCCACAATCAGATTAGAACCATAAGGGAGACTAGACATCTACCACCCCATTACCACTGTCAGATTAGAGCCATAAGGGAGCTAGACATCTACCACCCCACTACCACTACCAGATTAGAGCCATAAGGGAGACTAGACATCTACCACCCCACTACCACTATCAAATTAGAGCCATAAGGGAGACTAGACATCTACCACCCCACTACCACAATCAGATTAGAGCCATAAGGGAGACTAGACATCTACCACCCCACTATCAGATTAGAGCCATAAGGGAGACTAGACATCTACCACCCCATTACCACTGTCAGATTAGAGCCAGAAGGGAGCTAGACATCTACCACCCCACTACCACTTCCAGATTAGAGCCATAAGGGAGACTAGACATCTACCACCCCACTACCACTATCAAATTAGAGCCATAAGGGAGACTAGACATCTACCAACCCACTACCACTATCAAATTTGAGCCATAAGGGAGACTAGACATCAACCACCCACAATCAGATTAGAACCATAAGGGAGACTAGACATCTACCACCCCATTACCACTATCAGATTAGAACCAGAAGGGAGCTAGACATCTACCACCCCTCTACCACTATCAGTTTAGAGCCATAAGGGAGACTAGACATCTACCACCCCACTACCACTATCAAATTAGAGCCTTAAGGTGGACTAGACATCTACCAACCCACTACCACTATAAGAGTTGAGCCATAAGGGAGACTAGACATCTACCACCCACAATCAGATTAGAACCATAAGGGAGACTAGACATCTACCACCCCATTACCACTCTCAGATTAGAGCCATAAGGGAGCTAGACCTCTACCACCCCACTACCACTACCAGATTAGAGCCATAAGGGAGACTAGACATCTACCACCCCACTACCACTATCAAATTAGAGCCATAGGGGAGACTAGACATCTACCACCCCACTACCACAATCAGATTAGAGCCATAAGGGAGACTAGACATCTACCACCCCACTACCACTTCCAGATTAGAGCCATAAGGGAGACCAGACATCTACCACCCCACTACCACTATCAAATTAGAGCCATAAGGGAGACTAGACATCTACCACCCCACTATCAGATTAGAGCCATAAGGGAGACTAGACATCTACCACCCCGTTACCACTATCAAATTAGAGCCATAAGGGAGAGTAGAAATCTACCAACCCAATTCCACTATCAAATTAGAGCCATAAGGGAGACTAGACATCTACCACCCCACTACCACTATCAGATAAGAGCCATAAGGGAGACTAGACATCTACCAACCCACTACCACTATCAAATTAGAGCCATAAGGGAGACTAGACATCTACCAACCCACTACCACTATCAAATTAGAGCCTTAAGGGAGACTAGACATCTACCAACCCACTACCACTATAAGTTTTGAGCCATAAGGGAGACTACACATCTACCACTATCAGAATAGAGCCATAAGGGAGACTAGACATCTACCACCACACTATCACTATCAGATTAGAGCCATAAGGGAGACTAGACATCTACCACCCCAATACCATTACCGGATTAGAGCCATAAGGGAGACTTGACATCTACCACCCCACACCACTATCAGATTAGAGGAATTAGGGAGACTAGACATCTACCATCCCACTACCACAATCAGATTAGAGCCATAAGGGAGACTAGACATCTACCACCCCACTACCACTACCAGATTAGAGCCATAAGGGAGAATAGACATCTACCACCCCACTACCACTATCAAATTAGAGCCTTAAGGTGGACTAGACATCTACCAACCCACTACCACTATAAGAGTTGAGCCATAAGGGAGACTAGACATCTACCACCCACAATCAGATTAGAACCATAAGGGAGACTAGACATCTACCACCCCATTACCACTGTCAGATTAGAGCCATAAGGGAGCTAGACCTCTACCACCCCACTACCACTACCAGATTAGAGCCATAAGGGAGACTAGACATCTACCACCCCACTACCACTATCAAATTAGAGCCATAAGGGAGACTAGACATCTACCACCCCACTACCACAATCAGATTAGAGCCATAAGGGAGACTAGACATCTACCACCCCACTACCACTTCCAGATTAGAGCCATAAGGGAGACTAGACATCTACCACCCCAATAGCACTATCAGATTAGAGCCATAAGGGAGACTAGACATCAACCACTATCAAAATAGAGCCATAAGGGAGACTAGACATCTACCACCACACTATCACTATCAGATTAGAGCCATAAGGGAGACTAGACATCTACCACCCCAATACCAATACCGGATTAGAGCCATAAGGGAGACTTGACATCTACCACCCCACACCACTATCAGATTAGAGGAATTAGGGAGACTAGACATCTACCACCCCACTACCACTACCAGATTAGAGCCACAAGGGAGCCTAGACATCTACCACCCCACTACCACTATCAAATTAGAGCCTTAAGGGAGACTAGACATCTACCAGCCCACTACCACTATCAGGTTAGAGCCATAAGGGAGGCTAGACATCTACCACCCACAATCAGATTAGAACCATAAGGGAGACTAGACATCTACCACCCCATTACCACTATCAGATTAGAACCATAAGGGAGACTAGACATCTACCACCCCTCTACCACTATCATTTTAGAGCCATAAGGGAGACTAGACATCTACTACCCCACTACCACTATCAAATTAGAGCCTTAAGGTGGACTAGACATCTACCAACCCACTACCACTATAAGAGTTGAGCCATAAGGGAGACTAGACATCTACCACCCACAATCAGATTAGAACCATAAGGGAGACTAGACATCTACCACCCCATTACCACTGTCAGATTAGAGCCATAAGGGAGCTAGACATCTACCACCCCACTAACACTACCAGATTAGAGCCATAAGGGAGACTAGACATCTACCACCCCACTACCACTATCAAATTAGAGCCATAAGGGAGACAGGACATCTACCACCCCACTACCACAATCAGATTAGAGCCATAAGGGAGACTAGACATCTACCACCCCACTATCAGATTAGAGCCATAAGGGAGACTAGACATCTACCACCCCATTACCACTGTCAGATTAGAGCCAGAAGGGAGCTAGACATCTACCACCCCACTACCACTTCCAGATTAGAGCCATAAGGGAGACTAGACATCTACCACCCCACTACCACTATCAAATTAGAGCCATAAGGGAGACTAGACATCTACCAACCCACTACCACTATCAAATTTGAGCCATAAGGGAGACTAGACATCTACCACCCACAATCAGATTAGAACCATAAGGGAGACTAGACATCTACCACCCCATTACCACTATCAGATTAGAACCAGAAGGGAGCTAGACATCTACCACCCCTCTACCACTATCAGTTTAGAGCCATAAGGGAGACTAGACATCTACCACCCCACTACCACTATCAGATTAGAGCCATAAGGGAGACTAGACATCTACCACCCCACTACCACTATCAGATTAGAGCCATAAGGGAGAATAGACATCTACCACCCCACTACCACTACCAGATTAGAGCCATAAGGGAGAATAGACATCTACCACCCCACTACCACTATCAAATTAGAGCCTTAAGGTGGACTAGACATCTACCAACCCACTACCACTATAAGAGTTGAGCCATAAGGGAGACTAGACATCTACCACCCACAATCAGATTAGAACCATAAGGGAGACTAGACATCTACCACCCCATTACCACTGTCAGATTAGAGCCATAAGGGAGCTAGACCTCTACCACCCCACTACCACTACCAGATTAGAGCCATAAGGGAGACTAGACATCTACCACCCCACTACCACTATCAAATTAGAGCCATAAGGGAGACTAGACATCTACCACCCCACTACCACAATCAGATTAGAGCCATAAGGGAGACTAGACATCTACCACCCCACTACCACTTCCAGATTAGAGCCATAAGGGAGACCAGACATCTACCACCCCACTACCACTATCAAATTAGAGCCATAAGGGAGACTAGACATCTACCACCCCACTATCAGATTAGAGCCATAAGGGAGACTAGACATCTACCACCCCGTTACCACTATCAAATTAGAGCCATAAGGGAGAGTAGAAATCTACCAACCCACTTCCACTATCAAATTAGAGCCATAAGGGAGACTAGACATCTACCACCCCACTACCACTATCAGATAAGAGCCATAAGGGAGACTAGACATCTACCAACCCACTACCACTATCAAATTAGAGCCATAAGGGAGACTAGACATCTACCAACCCACTACCACTATCAGATTAGAGCCATAAGGGAGACTAGACATCTACCACAACTCTACCACTATCAGATTAGAGCCATAAGGGAGACTAGACATCTACCAACCCACTACCACTATAAGATTTGAGCCATAAGGGAGACTACACATCTACCACTATCAGAATAGAGCCATAAGGGAGACTAGACATCTACCACCACACTATCACTATCAGATTAGAGCCATAAGGGAGACTAGACATCTACCACCCCAATACCATTACCGGATTAGAGCCATAAGGGAGACTTGACATCTACCACCCCACACCACTATCAGATTAGAGGAATTAGGGAGACTAGACATCTACCATTCCACTACCACTATCAGATTAGAGACATAAGGGAGACTAGACATCTACCACCCCACTACCACTATCAGATAAGAGCCATAAGGGAGACTAGACATCTACCACCCCACTACCACTACCAGATTAGAGCCACAAGGGAGCCAAGACATCTACCACCCCACTACCACTATCAAATTAGAGCCTTAAGGGAGACTAGACATCTACCAGCCCACTACCACTATCAGATTAGAGCCATAAGGGATGCTAGACATCTACCGCCCACAATCAGATTAGAACCATAAGGGAGACTAGACATCTACCACCCCATTACCACTATCAGATTAGAACCATAAGGGAGACTAGACATCTACCACCCCTCTACCACTATCATTTTAGAGCCATAAGGGAGACTAGACATCTACTACCCCACTACCACTACCAGATTAGAGCCACAAGGGAGCCTAGACATCTACCACCCCACTACCACTATCAAATTAGAGCCTTAAGGGAGACTAGACATCTACCAGCCCACTACCACTATCAGATTAGAGCCATAAGGGAGGCTAGACATCTACCACCCACAATCAGATTAGAACCATAAGGGAGACTAGACATCTACCACCCCATTACCACTATCAGATTAGAACCATAAGGGAGACTAGACATCTACCACCCCTCTACCACTATCATTTTAGAGCCATAAGGGAGACTAGACATCTACTACCCCACTACCACTATCAGATTAGAGCCATAAGGGAGACTAGACATCTACCACCCCACTACCACTATCAAATTAGAGCCTTAAGGTGGACTAGACATCTACCAACCCACTACCACTATAAGAGTTGAGCCATAAGGGAGACTAGACATCTACCACCCACAATCAGATTAGAACCATAAGGGAGACTAGACATCTACCACCCCATTACCACTGTCAGATTAGAGCCATAAGGGAGCTAGACATCTACCACCCCACTACCACTACCAGATTAGAGCCATAAGGGAGACTAGACATCTACCACCCCACTACCACTATCAAATTAGAGCCATAAGGGAGACTAGACATCTACCACCCCACTACCACAATCAGATTAGAGCCATAAGGGAGACTAGACATCTACCACCCCACTATCAGATTAGAGCCATAAGGGAGACTAGACATCCTCCACCCCATTACCACTGTCAGATTAGAGCCAGAAGGGAGCTAGACATCTACCACCCCACTACCACTTCCAGATTAGAGCCATAAGGGAGACTAGACATCTACCACCCCACTACCACTATCAAATTAGAGCCATAAGGGAGACTAGACATCTACCAACCCACTACCACTATCAAATTTGAGCCATAAGGGAGACTAGACATCTACCACCCACAATCAGATTAGAACCATAAGGGAGACTAGACATCTACCACCCCATTACCACTATCAGATTAGAACCAGAAGGGAGCTAGACATCTACCACCCCTCTACCACTATCAGTTTAGAGCCATAAGGGAGACTAGACATCTACCACCCCACTACCACTATCAGATTAGAGCCATAAGGGAGACTAGACATCTACCACCCCACTACCACTATCAGATTAGAGCCATAAGGGAGACTAGACATCTACCACCCCACTACCACTACCAGATTAGAGCCATAAGGGAGAATAGACATCTACCACCCCACTACCACTATCAAATTAGAGCCTTAAGGTGGACTAGACATCTACCAACCCACTACCACTATAAGAGTTGAGCCATAAGGGAGACTAGACATCTACCACCCACAATCAGATTAGATCCGTAAGGGAGACTAGACATCTACCACCCCATTACCACTGTCAGATTAGAGCCATAAGGGAGCTAGACCTCTACCACCCCACTACCACTACCAGATTAGAGCCATAAGGGAGACTAGACATCTACCACCCCACTACCACTATCAAATTAGAGCCATAAGGGAGACTAGACATCTACCACCCCACTACCACAATCAGATTAGAGCCATAAGGGAGACTAGACATCTACCACCCCACTACCACTTCCAGATTAGAGCCATAAGGGAGACCAGACATCTACCACCCCACTACCACTATCAAATTAGAGCCATAAGGGAGACTAGACATCTACCACCCCACTATCAGATTAGAGCCATAAGGGAGACTAGACATCTACCACCCCGTTACCACTATCAAATTAGAGCCATAAGGGAGAGTAGAAATCTACCAACCCACTTCCACTATCAAATTAGAGCCATAAGGGAGACTAGACATCTACCACCCCACTACCACTATCAGATAAGAGCCATAAGGGAGACTAGACATCTACCAACCCACTACCACTATCAAATTAGAGCCATAAGGGAGACTAGACATCTACCAACCCACTACCACTATCAGATTAGAGCCATAATGGAGACTAGACATCTACCACCCCTCTACCACTATCAGATTAGAGCCATAAGGGAGACTAGACATCTACCACTATCAGAATAGAGCCATAAGGGAGACTAGACATCTACCACCACACTATCACTATCAGATTAGAGCCATAAGGGAGACTAGACATCTACCACCCCAATACCATTACCGGATTAGAGCCATAAGGGAGACTTGACATCTACCACCCCACACCACTATCAGATTAGAGGAATTAGGGAGACTAGACATCTACCATCCCACTACCACTATCAGATTAGAGACATAAGGGAGACTAGACATCTACCACCCCACTACCACTATCAGATAAGAGCCATAAGGGAGACTAGACATCTACCACCCCACTACCACTACCAGATTAGAGCCACAAGGGAGCCTAGACATCTACCACCCCACTACCACTATCAAATTAGAGCCTTAAGGGAGACTAGACATCTACCAGCCCACTACCACTATCAGATTAGAGCCATAAGGGAGGCTAGACATCTACCACCCACAATCAGATTAGAACCATAAGGGAGACTAGACATCTACCACCCCATTACCACTATCAGATTAGAACCATAAGGGAGACTAGACATCTACCACCCCTCTACCACTATCATTTTAGAGCCATAAGGGAGACTAGACATCTACTACCCCACTACCACTATCAGATTAGAGCCATAAGGGAGACTAGACATCTACCACCCCACTACCACTATCAAATTAGAGCCTTAGGTTGGACTAGACATCTACCAACCCACTACCACTATAAGAGTTGAGCCATAAGGGAGACTAGACATCTACCACCCCACTATCAGATTAGAACCATAAGGGAGACTAGACATCTACCACCCCATTACCACTATCAAATTAGAGCCATAAGGGAGACTAGACATCTACCAACCCACTACCACTATCAAATTAGAGCCATAAGGGAGACTAGACATCTACCACCCACAATCAGATTAGAACCATAAGGGAGACTAGACATCTACCACCCCATTACCACTGTCAGATTAGAGCCAGACGGGAGCTAGACATCTACCACCCCACTACCACTTCCAGATTAGAGCCATAAGGGAGACTAGACATCTACCACCCCACTACCACTATCAAATTAGAGCCATAAGGGAGACTAGACATCTACCACCCCACTACCACAATCAGATTAGAGCCATAAGGGAGACTAGACATCTACCACCCCACTATCAGATTAGAGCCATAAGGGAGACTAGACATCTACCACCCCGTTACCACTATCAAATTATAGCCATAAGGGAGAGTAGACATCTACCAACCCACTACCACTATCAAATTAGAGCCATAAGGGAGAATAGACATCTACCACCCCACTACCACTATCAGATTAGAGCCATAAGGGAGACTAGACATCTACCAACCCACTACCACTATCAAATTAGAGCCATAAGGGAGACTAGACATCTACCAACCCACTACCACTATCAGATTAGAGCCATAAGGGAGGCTAGACATCTACCACCCCTCTACCACTATCAGATTAGAGCCATAAGGGAGACTAGACATCTACCACTATCAGAATAGAGCCATAAGGGAGACTAGACATCTAACACCCCACTACCACTATCAGATTAGAGACATAAGGGAGACTAGACATCTACCACCCCACTACCACTACCAGATTAGAGCCAGAAGGGAGACTAGACATCTACCACCCCACTACCACTATCAAATTAGAGCCTTAAGGGAGACTAGCCATCTACCAACCCACTACCACTATAAGATTTGAGCCATAAGGGAGACTAGACATCTACCACTATCAGAATAGAGCCATAAGGGAGACTAGACATCTACCACCACACTACCACTATCAGATTAGAGCCAAAATGGAGAATAGACATCTACCACCCCAATACCATTACCGGATTAGAGCCATAAGGGAGACTTGACATCTACCACCCCACACCACTATCAGATTAGAGGCATTAGGGAGACTAGACATCTACCATCCCACTACCACTATCAGATTAGAGACATAAGGGAGACTAGACATCTACCACCCCACTACCACTATCAGATAAGAGCCATAAGGGAGACTAGACATCTACCACCCCACTACCACTACCAGATTAGAGCCATAAGGGAGACTAGACATCTACCAACCCACTACCACTATCAAATTTGAGCCATAAGGGAGACTAGACATCTACCACCCACAATCAGATTAGAACCATAAGGGAGACTAGACATCTACCACCCCATTACCACTATCAGATTAGAACCAGAAGGGAGCTAGACATCTACCACCCCTCTACCACTATCAGTTTAGAGCCATAAGGGAGACTAGACATCTACCACCCCACTACCACTATCAGATTAGAGCCATAAGGGAGACTAGACATCTACCACCCCACTACCACTATCAGATTAGAGCCATAAGGGAGAATAGACATCTACCACCCCACTACCACTACCAGATTAGAGCCATAAGGGAGAATAGACATCTACCACCCCACTACCACTATCAAATTAGAGCCTTAAGGTGGACTAGACATCTACCAACCCACTACCACTATAAGAGTGGAGCCATAAGGGAGACTAGACATCTACCACCCACAATCAGATTAGAACCATAAGGGAGACTAGACATCTACCACCCCATTACCACTGTCAGATTAGAGCCATAAGGGAGCTAGACCTCTACCACCCCACTACCACTACCAGATTAGAGCCATAAGGGAGACTAGACATCTACCACCCCACTACCACTATCAAATTAGAGCCATAAGGGAGACTAGACATCTACCACCCCACTACCACAATCAGATTAGAGCCATAAGGGAGACTAGACATCTACCACCCCACTACCACTTCCAGATTAGAGCCATAAGGGAGGCCAGACATCTACCACCCCACTACCACTATCAAATTAGAGCCATAAGGGAGACTAGACATCTACCACCCCACTATCAGATTAGAGCCATAAGGGAGACTAGACATCTACCACCCCGTTACCACTATCAAATTAGAGCCATAAGGGAGAGTAGAAATCTACCAACCCACTTCCACTATCAAATTAGAGCCATAAGGGAGACTAGACATCTACCACCCCACTACCACTATCAGATAAGAGCCATAAGGGAGACTAGACATCTACCAACCCACTACCACTATCAAATTAGAGCCATAAGGGAGACTAGACATCTACCAACCCACTACCACTATCAGATTAGAGCCATAAGGGAGACTAGACATCTACCACAACTCTACCACTATCAGATTAGAGCCATAAGGGAGACTAGACATCTACCAACCCACTACCACTATAAGATTTGAGCCATAAGGGAGACTACACATCTACCACTATCAGAATAGAGCCATAAGGGAGACTAGACATCTACCACCACACTATCACTATCAGATTAGAGCCATAAGGGAGACTAGACATCTACCACCCCAATACCATTACCGGATTAGAGCCATAAGGGAGACTTGACATCTACCACCCCACACCACTATCAGATTAGAGGAATTAGGGAGACTAGACATCTACCATTCCACTACCACTATCAGATTAGAGACATAAGGGAGACTAGACATCTACCACCCCACTACCACTATCAGATAAGAGCCATAAGGGAGACTAGACATCTACCACCCCACTACCACTACCACTACCAGATTAGAGCCACAAGGGAGCCAAGACATCTACCACCCCACTACCACTATCAAATTAGAGCCTTAAGGGAGACTAGACATCTACCAGCCCACTACCACTATCAGATTAGAGCCATAAGGGAGGCTAGACATCTACCGCCCACAATCAGATTAGAACCATAAGGGAGACTAGACATCTACCACCCCATTACCACTATCAGATTAGAACCATAAGGGAGACTAGACATCTACCACCCCTCTACCACTATCATTTTAGAGCCATAAGGGAGACTAGACATCTACTACCCCACTACCACTACCAGATTAGAGCCACAAGGGAGCCTAGACATCTACCACCCCACTACCACTATCAAATTAGAGCCTTAAGGGAGACTAGACATCTACCAGCCCACTACCACTATCAGATTAGAGCCATAAGGGAGGCTAGACATCTACCACCCACAATCAGATTAGAACCATAAGGGAGACTAGACATCTACCACCCCATTACCACTATCAGATTAGAACCATAAGGGAGACTAGACATCTACCACCCCTCTACCACTATCATTTTAGAGCCATAAGGGAGACTAGACATCTACTACCCCACTACCACTATCAGATTAGAGCCATAAGGGAGACTAGACATCTACCACCCCACTACCACTATCAAATTAGAGCCTTAAGGTGGACTAGACATCTACCAACCCACTACCACTATAAGAGTTGAGCCATAAGGGAGACTAGACATCTACCACCCACAATCAGATTAGAACCATAAGGGAGACTAGACATCTACCACCCCATTACCACTGTCAGATTAGAGCCATAAGGGAGCTAGACATCTACCACCCCACTACCACTACCAGATTAGAGCCATAAGGGAGACTAGACATCTACCACCCCACTACCACTATCAAATTAGAGCCATAAGGGAGACTAGACATCTACCACCCCACTACCACAATCAGATTAGAGCCATAAGGGAGACTAGACATCTACCACCCCACTATCAGATTAGAGCCATAAGGGAGACTAGACATCCTCCACCCCATTACCACTGTCAGATTAGAGCCAGAAGGGAGCTAGACATCTACCACCCCACTACCACTTCCAGATTAGAGCCATAAGGGAGACTAGACATCTACCACCCCACTACCACTATCAAATTAGAGCCATAAGGGAGACTAGACATCTACCAACCCACTACCACTATCAAATTTGAGCCATAAGGGAGACTAGACATCTACCACCCACAATCAGATTAGAACCATAAGGGAGACTAGACATCTACCACCCCATTACCACTATCAGATTAGAACCAGAAGGGAGCTAGACATCTACCACCCCTCTACCACTATCAGTTTAGAGCCATAAGGGAGACTAGACATCTACCACCCCACTACCACTATCAGATTAGAGCCATAAGGGAGACTAGACATCTACCACCCCACTACCACTATCAGATTAGAGCCATAAGGGAGACTAGACATCTACCACCCCACTACCACTACCAGATTAGAGCCATAAGGGAGAATAGACATCTACCACCCCACTACCACTATCAAATTAGAGCCTTAAGGTGGACTAGACATCTACCAACCCACTACCACTATAAGAGTTGAGCCATAAGGGAGACTAGACATCTACCACCCACAATCAGATTAGATCCATAAGGGAGACTAGACATCTACCACCCCATTACCACTGTCAGATTAGAGCCATAAGGGAGCTAGACCTCTACCACCCCACTACCACTACCAGATTAGAGCCATAAGGGAGACTAGACATCTACCACCCCACTACCACTATCAAATTAGAGCCATAAGGGAGACTAGACATCTACCACCCCACTACCACAATCAGATTAGAGCCATAAGGGAGACTAGACATCTACCACCCCACTACCACTTCCAGATTAGAGCCATAAGGGAGACCAGACATCTACCACCCCACTACCACTATCAAATTAGAGCCATAAGGGAGACTAGACATCTACCACCCCACTATCAGATTAGAGCCATAAGGGAGACTAGACATCTACCACCCCGTTACCACTATCAAATTAGAGCCATAAGGGAGAGTAGAAATCTACCAACCCACTTCCACTATCAAATTAGAGCCATAAGGGAGACTAGACATCTACCACCCCACTACCACTATCAGATAAGAGCCATAAGGGAGACTAGACATCTACCAACCCACTACCACTATCAAATTAGAGCCATAAGGGAGACTAGACATCTACCAACCCACTACCACTATCAGATTAGAGCCATAATGGAGACTAGACATCTACCACCCCTCTACCACTATCAGATTAGAGCCATAAGGGAGACTAGACATCTACCACTATCAGAATAGAGCCATAAGGGAGACTAGACATCTACCACCACACTATCACTATCAGATTAGAGCCATAAGGGAGACTAGACATCTACCACCCCAATACCATTACCGGATTAGAGCCATAAGGGAGACTTGACATCTACCACCCCACACCACTATCAGATTAGAGGAATTAGGGAGACTAGACATCTACCATCCCACTACCACTATCAGATTAGAGACATAAGGGAGACTAGACATCTACCACCCCACTACCACTATCAGATAAGAGCCATAAGGGAGACTAGACATCTACCACCCCACTACCACTACCAGATTAGAGCCACAAGGGAGCCTAGACATCTACCACCCCACTACCACTATCAAATTAGAGCCTTAAGGGAGACTAGACATCTACCAGCCCACTACCACTATCAGATTAGAGCCATAAGGGAGGCTAGACATCTACCACCCACAATCAGATTAGAACCATAAGGGAGACTAGACATCTACCACCCCATTACCACTATCAGATTAGAACCATAAGGGAGACTAGACATCTACCACCCCTCTACCACTATCATTTTAGAGCCATAAGGGAGACTAGACATCTACTACCCCACTACCACTATCAGATTAGAGCCATAAGGGAGACTAGACATCTACCACCCCACTACCACTATCAAATTAGAGCCTTAGGTTGGACTAGACATCTACCAACCCACTACCACTATAAGAGTTGAGCC